>NC_133619.1:582360902-582660902 GCF_048593235.1 Sminthopsis crassicaudata | reverse complement strand
TAAGTTATTGTCCAATCTCTGACACATATAGACTGTTTGAATCTCGAAAAGTCATTTAATGTCTTAGTGTCCCAGGGAAATTTTTAAAACCATAAGTCACATAGAGTGGCAACTGGCATGGATAGAGTGATTGAATGATACTTAGCAACAGTTTAAAAAGAGAATATAAAATTCAGAGCAAGATTAAAGGACATATAAAACAAATATGCTTTCCTTCCATATTCTTATGTATCAAAAACTTGAAAAACCCTTTGCTTATAACCATAAAATGTTAAAGTTAAAAGGGACTTCAGAAGCCACTGGATCCAACTTTCACCTAAGAAAAGAATATTTTCTAGATTCTATCTAACCTTTGCTAGTAGTTAGGTGATGTAGTAGATAGAGAACTGGGTCCATAATTAGGAAGAACAGAGTTAAAATATGGCTTCAGACACTAGCTGCATGATCTTGGACAAGTCATTTTAATCACTGTTTGCCTCAGTTCCATCAAGTGTGAAATGGGAATAATAATAGCATCTACCTTGAAAAGTTGTTGTAGGAATCAAATAATTTTTGTAATGTGCTTAGCATAATGCCTAGCACATAAGTGCTATATAAATGCTTATTGTCTCTTCTCCATTTAAATACTTCTAGTGAAAAGGGGTTCAGAAATTCTGATGAAGGGCACTCCATTCCACAGAATCAGATAATTCAGATTCAAAATTAGAAGTGACCTCAGACGATAGATAGATCAGTTTCTGATGAAAAGAGAAACCACTCTTTTCTGCAGTAGCCTTTCCCAATTTTAGATACTTCTAGTGATTAGGAAGTAGTTCACTATAACACACCTGAATGTGCATTTTTGTCAACCACCTCACTGGGAGTACAAACATAGGTAAAAATGAAAATCTTTGAACTCAAGGAGCTTATATTTTAGTTGGAGAAGGCAGCACAGAAAAGGGACCTAGAAGGGGGCGAGTTGAATAGAAATGAAGGAACACAGGGTAGAGATATTGTAGAAAAATGCAGTCTGGAGACACATAAATGCTAATATGGCCTTAAACTTTAAAATAAAGTTTATGGAGCAAACCAACTAATAAAAGTAAGAGTTTCCAGAAGAAGGGAATACTTGGAAAGTACAAAGATCACTTGTACTCAACTGGTTAACATTTATCAATTGCTTATTTATAGGACAGATAGATCATAGAAATGTTTCGATTGTAGAATAGAAGACTCAGGAGTATGTGTAAATTGTCTTAGATATGTGGGGAAAGTATCTTGTGAAAGAGGATAAAGATTATTGTGTTTACTTCTAGACAAAAGGACAGCACCCTATAAGCAGGAGTTAATGGAAAGGAAACTTCGGTTTAGGATTTGGAATAATTTCTGACAATTACAGCTATGCAAAGAGAGAATGAACTGTCTTCTGAGATTAAGAGCTTCTGATTCCCGAATTTAGATAAGTGAAAGCTTGATGACCATAAGTTGAGAGTATAGTAGATAGAGATTCCCTTCAAATACAGGTTAAACTGGAAGATGCTCAAGCTCTGAACTTTTATGACTTTAATCTTCTCCCACATTATAGAAGGCTTGTATTGTGTAAAAACAGAAAGGACCATTCACTGAGTTGGGAAAGATATTCAAGGAAGGATTTGTGATAGCATTTGTCACAATCATCATATCTGTGTCAATAGAAGTAGCTGTTATAGTCCCCAGATTCTCTTTAAATGAGTTGAGTGGACAAAAGTCATCAATGCTTGGCAAATATTGGGCATCTATTACACCAAGATTTCTTTACCTGGGGATTAAAAGACTTAAAAGATCTGATTGATATAATATAATTATCTTTCTTTGGACAATCCTATGTGTTTTACTTTATGTATTTAAAAAAAAAAGATTATTCTGAAAATAGATCTCACCAAACTGCCCAAAGAATTCATGATACAAAAATCATAATGATTCTTCCATTAAACCATGACCAAAATTTCCTCTGTGACCCTGAGATTTCCCCTTGTCTTCTGGCTACCTCTAGAAGTATTCTTTTGAGATAGATGACTTGGGATTTCACTAATCTCCAAATGGAATTGATTAGGTGCAGAGTGGATCATACCTTCCCTTTTCTTCATGTCAAGATTGTGAAAAATTGTGGTGCATCCATCATCTGCCATGACCCTTGGTCAGGATGTCATCTTCCAATGAAACGAGTTCTATTCCTGCATTTTTCCTGCTGCTGGGCATCCCAGGGCTAGAAGTTTACCACATTTGGATTGCTTTCCCTTTTTTTATTGTGTATCTGACTGCAGTTGTGGGCAACATCACCATTATGCTTGTGATCAAGACAGAACAGAGCCTTCACCAGCCAATGTTTTATTTCTTGGCTCTTCTATCTTTTATTGATCTAGGACTATCCACATCTACTATCCCTAAGATGCTGGGCATCTTTTGGTTCAACCTCAGGGAAATCAGCTTTGAAGGATGTCTCATCCAAATGTTTTTCATTCACACCTACACTGGAATGGAATCAGTGGTATTGTTAGCCATGGCTATTGATCGTTTTGTGGCTATCTGTTACCCACTGAGATATACAACGATCCTCACTAACAAGGTGGTGGCCATCATGGCTTCAGTGGTGGTTGGGAGGCCAGTTCTTCTTGTCATTCCTTTCTCTCCACTCCTTAAGAGGTTGCCATACTGTGGACATTATATCATCCCACATACCTACTGTGAGCATATGGGCATTGCTCGCCTGGCCTGTGCTAGCATCAGAGTAAACATAATTTATGGCTTATTCACCATTGCTGCCCTCATCTTTGACTTAATCGTCATTGCCCTTTCCTATGTCCAGATACTCCGAGCTGTCTTCCGCCTCCCCTCCCGGGATGCACGACTGAAGGCCCTAAGTACCTGTGGCTCCCATGTCTGTGTCATCCTAGCCTTCTATACACCTGCATTTTTCTCCTTCATGACCCATCGATTTGGTCGTAATGTTCCCCGCTACATCCACATCCTCCTGGCCAATCTCTATGTGGTCATCCCACCAGCCCTTAATCCTGTCATTTATGGAGTCAGGACTAAACAGATCCGGGAGCGGGTGCTACGGGTATTTGTTCAGAATGAATAATAACAATTCTGAGAATGAGGGAGATTTAGTGGAATCATTCCTCAGAATGATAGCAGCTCACTTTATGAAACATGTTTTTCAAAAATATAATAGACCAAAAACTCAGCATTAGAAGACAAATTAAGTGAGTTGTTCCTCTCTTACTATACTCCTCCATTATTTCAATGATTCATCTTCTGTACCTTTCTCTTCTGTGTCTTCCTATTTATGCCCATTTTGCTTGATACTTCCATTGTGTAAGAAAAAGTCCTCATTTTTAATATTAATCAAGAGTATCACTAAATCTTTCAATGGATCCAGGAATAATTGGCTTCCTCTCTTATGGTTAAATTTCTAGTTTGAGGCAAAAATATTTCTTCTGTTACTAGAGATTAACGCATCTCTGGGATGGACAAAAATTGCTCTAATTATTGTTAACACCACTTTAAGGACTTTGGGAGTGAAAGAATCTCAAAAATATAAATTTGTCCCATGATGACCTCTTCCCCTCTTCAGCAAAAAAAAAAAACTAATATATTCTTAGTATAATTGTCACAAATGTACCAAATTGGGTAGGTAATATATTTCACACAATGATTTGGTATCATTCTGCTAGACCTGGCTTAAGAAACTAGTCTCAGAGTTACCTGAAGCCTGGTTGTTAGTTCTATCAAAACTATCTACCCTCATGTCTAGAACATAACTATTTCCTTGGTGCCATCTTTATAGATGTGAGAAAACTGAATTCTCTTCCTACTTTTGCCCTTCAAGTTATAGTATTTTAAACCTAAAACATTTCAATAAGCACTTTTGAACATGAATGAAGAATGATTATTTCCATGTTTTCCTTTTTATTATTAGAACTATTTTAAGTATTAGACACTGACTTCTGGCAAGGCCTCTGGTTCAACTCCAGTTTCAGGATTAGACTCACCCTAAAATCTAGTTATTTTCTATTATATCCATGACCACATTAAAATCATCAGTTTTGCATTTAAGGTTCTAAATCCCAGCTTTTTAAACTGTGGGTTGAAATTCCATATAAAGTCTCCTAACTAAATGTGGAGGTTGTGAAATTATGATTTATTATCAGTCAATTTTTGACTTGTATACCTATATTATATACCTGTATGTTAAGGATTGCATAAAGTTTCTTGGGCAAATAGGAGTCATGAGTGGAAAAAGTTTAAGAAACTCTGGTTGAAACTACCATAATCCTTCATGATTTTGAATTTTCTCGTATTTTTCACTCTCAACTCCTATCAAAGATCTCTACATTCTTGCATTTCTATTTGCTACTGTTCACACATAGCAATCCATCTCTTATCTCTGTGTTTTTGACTGTTTATTTTTTTTAACCATAAACCTGAAATGTTTTCTCTCTCTTTCATATCTTGACAACCTTGGTATCTTTTAATACTTAGTTTAAAGGCCACCATTTCTAACAGACCTTTTCAAATCCCAACATCACTTGAGCTTTCCCTTAAATTGTTAACTTCATTCTACTTTGTATTTGGCATTTATCAATTTGTTTATGTATATGTTGCCGCCTCCATTTATATGTAAGCATCTTAAGGGCAAACTTGTTTTTGTCCTTCTTTGTCTCCCCAAAATTTATCAGAATGTCTGGTACATACTAAGTCCTTAATAAAAAGTACCTGACTATTATTAATTATTACTACTATAGCTATTATTAATACTATTACAATTAATAATGATAATATTTTTACTGTGACAATAGAAAATAGAAAACATCTAGAAGTGTAAATTGAGTAGATTATCCTTTATCAGTCATCAACATATACAGTGGGCATACTATGTGTATACATTAATTATAGAATGACTAGAATCAGAGGCAAAGATAGATTTGCTACTTTCTATAAATCCATTAATGTACAAGCTAAACAAGACACACACCAATTCATTCATGACATTTTACTGAAATTTTAAACATGCATTGTTTTTCTTTTCTCAAAAAGAAAATAGTTCTCCCCTTCCTATGTATCTATGAGATTCTTCTCACTGGTTGTCCCTGAATGTGCTCGACAGAACAGATGTCAAATGTATGAAAGCATTTTCAATTAAAGTCTCTTTACAAAGACACCCATACAATAAATGATACAGTGATCACAATTGAATCTCAAAATATCTGTTGTAAAATATTCCTTGCTTGCATTTAATAAGACTCTACATAACTACATTAGCAAGCTGCCAAAGTTATAAAATAAAAATGGAGAACATTCATTCATTTGAACTGAAAAAAATGTACACACGCACACACACAAATACACACACACATGGATAAATGAATGTATCTCTGTGCATATATATATATATATATATATGTATATATGGGAATGTGGCAGTTAAGAATTATATATTAAACTATATTTATGCATATATACATTGTGTACATATATATGTATATAGTCATCTATTTGGCACATAAGGATTATACACAAGCATATAAAATATTTAAATATACATACAGGAGATATATACACACATATATAATATAAAACCCTTATTAAATGCTAGATGACTATATAGGCATAAACACATACATGCACACATATATGTATTTAAATTTCTAATGCAGGAACATTCCCCTAGTTTTATTTCAAAAGCTGCATATATGCATAATTGTGTACACCATATACACAATGCATGTATATCTGTGTTTGTATGTATGTATATATATGTATTTTAGTTACAATCCAGCAATATTTTCTTACGTTTGTTTCATAAGCTATATATAAACATATATACATACTCATGTACATATATATGTACACATATGCACACAATTACACAGATTTTCTGTCTATGCCTATGTGTATATACACACACAGACACCATTCATTTGTTTGGCATTTAAGGGTTCTATATAGTCAATATTCAAAGAATGTGTTAAACTTAGTAATCTAAAATCTTAAATTTTGACAGCTAGTGAATATATTTGTTTTGCTGTTGACTTATGACTTTAAATCAAATTTGGAAGAACCAATTAAATACTTGATAGTTAAGGTTACTGATTGCTTTCTTTTCCTCTCTTCTTTTTGGTGATTCATACAATAATTTCTTACAGCCATGCCTGTGCTCCTCTCTTTTCTAAGCTATATAATTTATCTAGACTCCTATTCCTACAGTTCTATCCCATAGGAAAATATTTTAAGCATATGAAGACAATTTCTATTCACAAAAAAAGATCAAAGTGTTTTGTCATATGAAATAAAGAGCAAATTTGAATCAAGAATTCCTGATATGAGCATGGAATCTGGAAATAATTATGGAGAATCATTAATTTAGAGAGTCTCAAAAATGAAAAAAAGTGTTTATAGAAAACATGGTAGGACAAGCAAGTGAAATCTAGGTAAAGAGTTTACTAGATAATGTCAGACTAAACATATTAACCAAATCATGGCAATATTGTAGATTTATGTGAAGTCCAGGTTAACTCCCTGTTGACCTCAGGATCAGTCAGAGTCAAGATCAGCAAAAGTCCTTGGTCTTCAGGGGGAGAAGTAAAGGAGATGGACAAAACTGCCACAAGTTCTCCACCAACCTCCCTTCTCTTCCTCCTCTTCCTCCAAAGTGACTCTGGCTTGTCTTATTCCACCCCCTAATCCCTCCCACAATTATCTGTATACACCAAAAGATCAAGCCAGCACAGAATAGTGAGAAAGGTCATTTTCCAAGTATATGCTAATAGAGTATTGTCCAATAGGTAATTAGCCTTAAGTGCTCCATTGTCTGATTCCAGGGCACCTGTTCAGAGTTTCAGCCCTTTACAGATTTATGCAAAATATTGGAAAATATCTATTTTGCTATTCTTGTGCAAATGATAGAAATAGGTTAGTTATATAATAATATAGATGACATTAAACTTAATATCAGCACAAGCCAAGAGAATCAAGTCCTGATGTAGACAGTAGGAATGAGAAAGGACATGGGAGCGACAAAAAGGAAGTATGCAAGACGGATCATCAGTGGAATAATGGGTACTGTTCTCCTGAGAAAAGCTGCTATTCTTTTCTTGGCAATGCGCTGTGGAGTGAGGATGGTGGAATATCTCAGAGGATGACAGATTGCTACATAGCGGTCAAAGGCCATTGCCAGGAGCACTGCTGATTCTGTGTTGGAGAAAGTATGGATGAAGAACATCTGTATCACACAAGCATTGAATTCAATCTCCCTGGAGATGGACCACAAGACTCTAAGGAATGATACAAGAGTGGGAAAGGACATGTCCATATCAGTGAGAGACAACATGGCCAAAAAATAGTACATGGGTTCATGAAGACTTGGGTCAGTTCTGACTATATGAAGGATGATACAGTTGCCCACTATCCCAATCAGGTAGAAGATGCAGAAAGGGATGGAGATCCAGTGGTGTAGTGCCTCATATCCAGGAATTCCAATGAAGTAGAATGTGGCAGATAGGTCATTACTGGTATTGAAGTCTGCCATGGAGCTTCTGGAAAAAGCTGCAATCCCATGTCACACACACAATTGCTTCTTTTTTATATAGGTTTTTATTTACAAGATATATGCATGGGTAATTTTTCAGCATTGACAATTGCAAAATCTTTTGTTCCAACTTTTCCCCTCCCACTTCCCCCCACCCCTCCCCTAGATGACAGGTTGACCAATACATGTTAAATATGTTAAAGTATAAATTCTATACTATATATATATATGTATATATAAGTATTTATATATATATATATATATATATATATATATATATATATATATATATATATATATTCACACATGTCCAAACAGTTATTTTGCTGTACAAAAAGAACCGGACTTTGAAATAGTGTACATTTAGCCTGTGAAGGAAATCCAAAATGCAAGTGGACAAAAACAGAGGGATTGGGAATTCTACATAGTGTTTCATAGTCATCTCCCAGAGTTCTTTCACCGGGTGTAGCTGGTTCATTTCATTACTGCTCTATTGGAACTGATTTGGTTCATCTCATTGTTGAAAATGGCCACATCCATCAGAATTGATCATCATATCGTATTGTTGTTGAAGTATATAATGATCTCCTGGTCCTGCTCATTTCACTCAGCATCAATTCATGTAAGTCTTTCCAGGCCTTTCTGAAACCATCCCGTTGGTCATTTCTTACAGAACAATAATATTCCATAATATTCATCTACCACAATTTTTTCAGCCATTCTCCAATTGGTGGGCATCCACTCAATTTCCAGTTTCTGGCCACTACAAAGAGGGCTGCCATAAACATTCTTGCACATACAGGTCCCTTGCCCTTCTTTAAAATCTCTTTGGGATATAAGCCCAGTAGTAACACTGCTGAATCAAAGGGTATGCACAGTTAGATAACTTTTTGAGCATAGTTCCAAATCATTCTCCAGAATGGCTGGATGTATTCACAATTCCATCAACAATGAATCAGTGTTCTTGTTTTCCCAAATCCCCTCCAACATTCTTCATTATCTGTCTCTGTCATTCTAGCCAATCTGACAGGTGTGCAGTGGTATCTCAGAGTTTTCTTAATTTGCATTCATCTGATTAATAATGACTTGGAGCATCTTTTTATGTGGCTAGAAATAGTTTCAATTTCTTCATCTGAGAATTGTCTGTTCAAATCCTTTGACCATTTATAATTGGAGAATGGCTTGATTTCTTATAGAGTCAATTCTCTATATGTTTTGGAAATGAGGCCTTTATCAGAACCTTTATCTGTAAAAATGTTTTCCCAGTTTATTGCTTTCCTTCTTATCTTGTTTGCATTAGTTTTCTTTATACAAAAACTTTTCAATTTGATAGAGTCAAATTTTTCTATTTTGGGATCAATAATGATCTCTTCTAGTTCTTCTTTAATCACAAATTCCTTCCTCTTCCACAGGTCTGGGAAGTACACTATCCTATGTTCCTCTAATTTATTTATAATCTCATTCTTTATGCCTAGGTCATGAACCCATTTTGACCTTATCTTCGTATATGGTATTAAATGTGGGCCAATGCCTAGTTTCTGCCATACTAATTTCCAATTTTCCCAGCAATTGTTGTCAAACAGTGGGTTCTTATCTGAAAAGCTGGGGTCTTTGGCTTTGTCAAACATTAGATTATTAAAGTGATTGTTTTGTCCTTTGAACCTTATCTATTCCACTGATCAACTGCTCTATTTCTTAGCCAATACCAAATAGATTTGGTAACTGCTGCTTTATAATATAATTTTAGATCTGGTACAGCTAGGCCAACTTCATTTGATTTTTTTTTTATTAATTCCCTTGAAATTCTTGACCTTTTGTTTTTCTATATGAACTTTGTTGTTATTTTTCTAGGTCATTAAAATAATTTTTGGGAGTTTGATTTGTACATCGCTAAATAAATAGATTAGTTTAAGTAGTGTTGTCATCATTATTATATTTGCTGACTCAATTCAAGAGCATTTAATATTTTTCCAATTGGTTAAATCAGACTTAGTTTGTGTGGAAAAGTGTTTGGTAGTTTTGCTCATATAGTTTCTGATTTTCCCTTAGCAGAGAGATTCCTAAATATGTTATACTATCAGTAGTTACTTTAAATGAAATTCCTCTTTGTAGCTCTAACTGTTGGATTTTGTTAGTGACATGTAAGAATAATGATGATTTATGTGGATTTATTTTGTATCCTGCAACTTTGCTAAAGGTATGGATTATTTCTAATAGCTTTTTAGTAGAATCTCTGGGGTTCTCTAAGTATACGGTCACATCATCAACAAAGAGTGATAATTTGGTTTCCTCAATACATATTCTAATTCCTTTAATTTCTTTCTCAACTCTTATTGCCAAAGCTAGCATTTTAATACAATATTGAATAGTAATGGTGATAGTGGGCAACCTTGTTTCACTCCTGATCTTATTGGAAATGGATGCAGTTTATCCCCATTACATATGACGCTTACTGATGGTCACACAATTACTTCTACAAGGAAATGAAAGACACAAAATGACTTCTTCACTATTGCACGCCTCCATTTTCTCTTAGTGCATATTTACTGTCTACTTTTCTACTGATATTTTGGAGATACAGAGTTTGCTAAATAGTCCATTTTATTCCTAAACAGCTGGGAAGAGCAATAATAAGCTTTTAGGTCTCTTTTTAAATACCTTTATTTATTTTTCAAACTTTATTTAAAAATAAACACATTTAAATATTTAATATTCAATAACAAATATTTAATTACATAATTAAAAACAAATTAGATATTTAAATAAATAATTAAGAATTTTAAGAAATCATTTATTCAAACAGATTTCTATCTGAATAAATATATTTTGTCTTATTTATCCTTCTGCATGATTGAGAAATGACTTGTTTAAAAAATAAATTAGTTTAAAGCTTAACTTCAGTTTTAAAATATATCATAGATTCTAATCTCTGAGGAAAACTATATACACACAAAGAACCATAAAATCTCATAGGGGAAAGTTCTATTATTTGTTTTCCTGTGGTTGTGACAAAATGCACCATGATTGATTGCAATCACCCCATGATGCTATTCAATCTGGGAAACTCCCAGCTGTAGGCAGAAACTATTTAGTGGAAACAAATCTCTAATTTAATTGCTATAGTTAACTTTTATAAAGCAAATTCTAACTATGCTGATTGGAAATTTTCCATAATTCATATTTTAAAAGAGTTGTGTTATGCGAAGAAGAATAAATGATTCAACCCACAACTTTAAGTCAGACTATATTGTATGACCTTCAATGATGAGAAACCTGTTATATATTGAGACAGCTGATTCTACATATAGTTTTAATAAATAGTAGCTTTTTATTTGCATCAAGCAGAAATCTGTCTATCTTTAAGGTCTAAACACTGTTTTTCATCTATTATGATAATAAATAAATCAAGTTCTATTTTCACATTTAAGAGAGCATTAAATACTTACAATAGCCTTCAATCATTAAGCATTTCCTAATGACAGATATATACCTAGAAATGGTCTAGGTGCTGGACTTATATAGAATACAAACATGCAGAGAGAGAGAAGAGAGAGAGAGAGAGAGAGAGAGAGAGAGAGAGAGAGAGAGAGAGAGAGAGAGAGAGAGAGAGAGAGAGAGAGAAGGAAGGAGAGAGGGAGAAGGAGAGAAAGGAAAAGGGGAAGGGGGAAAGAGGGAAGATTTAGTCAGAAAGGATTATAGGATTATAGTATTTTACTCAAGGTCAAATAATTATTATGTAGCAAAGTTAGTAAATTTTTAACCCATTTCTTCTGAGTTTAGTTCCAATGTCTTTTTCACTCAACTTCTTTTGAATACACCTATTATAATAATCCCTAAATCTTTCTTCTTTAGATAAATGTATTGAATCCTTCATTGAGCCATATATAACATGATTATCACTCTTACTACCCTGGTATCTTTTGATCAGATTTGAATTTAGATAACCACTCTTCAATATAAATCACTTCTCTGAAATTGAACCTCAGCATGAAAACAGCACATTGGAGCCAAAGCAGCCTACACAGGAGTCAAATCCTTCACCAAATGAGCCATTTACCATAGTAAGCATCTACTTTCTGCCTTTAGGGTAGTTTTTTTTTCCTTCTGGGAAAAACCAGGAAGGCATTTATGACCAATCTCTCTTCTGAGTCTTGGAAGGAAAGAGTTGGGATATCCCCAGCTTATCTGGGTGGATACCTCTTTGCTCAGATTGGGATAGATTTCTCTGTGACCTGTGTATATCACTTCGATACCAACTTATTCCTGATACTTATTTCAAGGATTAGACTTTAATCAGTCATTTTCTTGTTCCATGGAAATAAATTAATTGAAATAATGGTAATAGCAATGCTTTTCCCCCTCTACAACAAGCGCTCACATCAACCTGGTGGGAGGAAAATAATCACTTTAAAAGGGGGTTATCTGGGGAGCGACTGTTTTGAAGTGTTTATATGTTTCACCTAAATAGCATAATTTTAATGCATAATCTTTTTTTAATATTTTTATTAATTTTATAATTATATTTTTGATAGTACATATGCATGGGTAATTTTTTTTTTACAATATTGTCCCTTGTACTCACTTCTATTCTGAATTTTCCCCTTCTTCCCTCTACCCCCTCCCCTAGATGACAGGAAATCCCATACATTTTAAATGTGTTATAGTATACCCTAGATACACTATATGTGTGCATAACCAAATTTCTTGTTGCATAGGAAGAATTGGATTCAGAAGGTAAAAGTATCCTGGGAAGAAAGACAATAGTGCAAACAGTTTACACTCATTTCCCAGTGTTCCTTCTCTGGGTGTAGCTGATTTTGTCCATCATTGATCAACTGGAACTGAATTAGATCTTGTCTATGTTGAAGATATCCACTTCCATCAGAATACATCTTCATACAGTATCGTTGTTCAGGTGTACAGTGATCTTCTGGTTCTGCTCATTTCACTCAGTATCAGTTGATGTAATTCTCTCCAAGCCTCTCTGTATTCATCCTGCTGGTCATTTCTTACAGAGCAATAATATTCCATAACATTCATATATCATAATTTACCCAACCATTCTCCAATTGATGGACATCCATTCATTTTCCAGTTTCTAGCCACTACAAAAAGGGTTGCCACAAACATTTTGGCACATACAGGTGCCTTTCCTTTCTTTAGTATTTCTTTGGGATATAAGCCCAGTAGTAGCACTGCTGGATCAAAGGGTATGCACAGTTTGATAACTTTTTGGGCATAATTCCAGATTGCTCTCCAGAATGGTTGGATTCTTTCACAATTCCACCAGCAATATATCAGTGTCCCAGTTTTCCCACAGCCCCTCCAACATTCATCATTATTTTTTCCTGTCATCTTAGCCAATCTGACAGGTGTGTAGTGGTATCTCAGAGTTCTCTTAATTTGCATTTCTCTGATCAATAGTGATTTAAAACACTCTTTCATCATGAGTGGAAATAATTTTAATTTCATCATCTGAAAATTGTAATAGCATAAAGTCTTAATGTACTTTCTGTAACATGAATTAATATTTTACTATTATGTTTGAAATGTACATAATGTATTTATTACAAAGCAAAGACATCTATATAACTTTAGGTAAATCACAACTTTTTGAGCATCAGTTTTCTTCTATATCAAACCAATAGTTACATTAAATGGTCTCCAAAGTTCTAGTTTAAAGTCTATTACCTAACATCCTGTCACCAAACCAAGTAATAAACAAGATTTTTTGATTCCCAGGGATTGTTACTAAAACTCCCCTTTCATGGGAATAGCAGGAATGACCATCTTAATACTGTAGCGATAGAATCTGATTCCATTTAGTGAAGAGCCAGCTCCAGAACTGATTTAATGATTGTTGGTTTGATGTGAAATATTGATTCTAAAGACCTTAGTTTTGTTCTTATTGATTAATTTAATTTAGTTTCACTATCATCATTATTGTCAGCATATTAATTAAAGTTATATCTTTCCTCACCACCATCATCAATATATATAGTAAAGAAACCTTAGTTTAGTTTATCATCATTATCATCAACATATGCATTATAATTATTTTTTTCCTTACTACCAACATCACCATTGTCAAAATGTTCATTAAAATTATCTTTCATCACCAATATAAAAGAATCAATATCCCCAAGTTGGGAAGCTTACTTTTGTGGCAACATATCAAAGATAGTGTCTAGATCCCTGATGGTTTACAATCCACTTGGAGAGAAAAGATGAAGATATAATAGTAACAAATAATAGTATAAGATTATGTACTCTTGTGTCAAATAAATAGGCTAGATAGTCATATAAAGGAAAGTGCTGCTGCTGCTACTTTCCTACTGTTACTACATTACTATAAGTGTTTTTCCTATGTTTTTGAAGAGGGTTAATGACATCACAGAGTAATTTCTTATCTTGCCCATTATTGGATTTAAGTGAGGAAGCATTGCATAAAGTTGTCAGCTTCACCTTTCCTTCCAGAATCACCAAAATCCTGTGTCAAGACAAAAGTCAGGATAACTGGTGATGGTCAGGAATTCAATGAATGATCATGAATTCTTTTTTTCTTTTTAAAAAAATATTTATTTAATATTTACCCTAGTTATATTCAAAATATTTTTTACATTTGTTTAAAAAAATTGAGTTCTAAGTTCTTTCCCTTATCCACACACACAATTAAGAAACTACTTGTGAAGTTATACAAAACATTTCCACAAAGGTACATTTGTGGAGGAAAAAACACATACCTCTCCCACACTAATGAAAATAAAAACCCTCAAGAAAAAATAAGTTTAAAAAGAGTGAGAAAGTGACAGAGAGAATGTTTTTATTTGTATTCAGATACAATCAGTTCCTTCTTTGGTTATGGATAGGATTTTTCATCATAAGTCTTTCATAGTAGTCATGGATGATTGTACTACAGAAAATAGCAGTCATTCACATCTGGTCAACATAGAAAAATAAACAATATTATGCTGTATACAGTACATTTCACTTTTCTTGAGTTCATGAAGAACTTTCCATGTTTTTTTTTTCCCCTGAGAGCATCCTGTTCATCATTTCCCACATAACAATGATATTCCATCATAAAACACATACCACAATTTATTGTTATTCTAATTGATGGGCAACCCCTCAATTCCAATTTTTTGCCCTGAGAAGAGAGTTTTTTTAAGAATACATGAGAGAGCTGTTGGAATACATGGAGCCGCCTAATAATGGATGCTGAAAATATATATTATTTATGATTTTAAGGAAAGTTCCATTTATACCTATGCTTTTTAATGTTTTGAATATAAATGAGAGTTATATTTGATCAAAAGCTATCTCTGCGTCTATTGAGAAGATTGTATTTTTTTTAGTTTAATACACATATTCTATTATGCTTTATATAATTTATGTAATTAAATTAAATATATTATATAATAATAGTAAATATATATAATATGTATTTTATAAGAAATATATATTAAATTTATGATAATTTCCCTAATATTAAAACAACCCTGCATTCCTGATATAAATTTTGCTTGGTCATAATATATGATCTTTCTGATATATGGTTGTGATTTTCTTGAAAATATTATATTTTTTGCATCAATATTAAATAAAGAAAATTGGTTTATAGTTTTCACTTTCTGATTTGGCTCTCCTTGCTTTAGGTGCCAGGACTATATTTGGATAATAAAATGAATTTGGTAGAAAAAAATTTTGACCTATTTTCCCAAAGAGTTTATATGTGAATTGTTTTTTTTTTAATTTTTGGTAGAAGTCATCTGTTCTTAGGGATATTTTCTTGGGGAACTCATTTGTGATGTGTTCATTTCTTTTTCTAATATAAAGTTATTTAAGTACTTTATTTTTTCTTTTAAATATAGACAATTTACATTTTGTAAATATTCATCCCTTACTTTTATATTTTCTGATTTATTGCCATACAATTATACAAAAGAGCTGCTAATGATTGTTTTAATTTCATCTTTATTGGTGATGCATTTACCCTTTTAAATTTTTAATACTAATAATATTTTTCTTATAAAACAAATTAAATAATTTTCAATTTTATTGGTCTTTTTTCATAAAAAACAATCCCTAGCTTTATTTATTCATTTAATGGTATTCTTGACTTTAGATGTTATTAATTTCCTTTCCAATTTAGTATTTATTAATTAGAAATTTTTAATTTGTTCTTTTTTAGCTTTTTTAAAAATGCATGCTGAATTCATTGGTTGGTTCTTTTTTTCTATTATATTGATTTAAATTTTCTCCTAAGTTTTACTTTGGCCACATTATATAAATTATGGTTTTTTTTATGATTTCTTTCAAAGATTCAGTTTAGATGCCATCTAATCAAAAAGAGTTTTGATTTTTAATTATATAAATTCCATTTATTGTCATCTCTATCTCCTGCAAATTATAATATTTGCTTCTCAAAAAATCCTGTGCCTCTAAATTTAGAGAATAAATTACAATTTAGACTTATTTGTACCATATGCTTTGCTGTCTTGAACTTCTTTGCTATTTAAGATCTATTGCTTCCTTTTTCCATTTGTGCTTGAAACCACTTTGAAGAACTTTTTTTTTCAATAGTTCTCCAATCCTTGGGAGTATTTTACATAAAATTGTTTTCCAATTTTAAAAAGTTTATTTTTATTTACATATTTGAATCATGTTATTGATAAACTGACTTAAAAATAGAAATTATAGAGATCAAGCAACTCAAAGAAAATGACTGAAAACAAGCCCCAGATTACTGACATACTTAAAACCTTTATGATTTCTTTGAATTGTGACTATAACTCCATTTTGACCATACCAACTATCTTGATGATCTGAAAGAGGCACTGCAGATTCTTTGGAATTTATCATTATTCAAGGACATGATTCATAATGTATCTATTGATAATGCTATTTTTTCAGTTACAGCAACTAAGTTATACCTTTAGGAAAACACAAGGATTACTTAAATATTAATATTCTGGTCTTGGTAGAGTATTGTGTTCAGTATTAGGGAAAAACAAAGTTTTGCTAAAGCAAGTTCCTTCCTTTTCATTATGAAGATTATAATTAATTAAACATAAAAAGGAATAAACTATATGCACTCATGGAATAATATCAATATCACATCATCAAAAACTTATATATTTAAAACAAAAATTAAACCATAAGAAAAGGTATTATCTTATTTACAATGGACAAAAGTAGAATCAGAAAAGGTAAGGTTTATTATATATATTATTGCATGTAGAGGGCTGAAACTCCAAAAAGGTATGCTTGAATTAGACAGCAGAACACTTCAGGCTATTTACCTATTCAATGTGAGATAATGGCTCTAAATACATATTTAGATGAGATGATGATGTGATGGCTCTCCTCAACATAGGTGCTTGCTGAATGTTTGGTAGTGAAATAATCATAGGCAAGAATTGGAGGTCTAGGGAAGAGAAGTCAGAGTCCCTTGGTAGCAGGACAAGGAGGAGAGAGGCTGGAGATTCTGGACTCCAGAATCCAGGATACATCTTTGGCAAGCCACATGGCAGCTTGCCTGCCTCCTTCACTTCTCCCCCTAAAGACCAAGAACTTTGATTAATCCTGAGTCTGATTGATCCTGAGGCCCTTCAGTAAGCTATTCCGGACATTGCAATTGCATAGCTAATAATTATAAGAGCCAAGATTAGAATTGAGTTCTTCTGACTTCTACTCCTATATTCTTTCTGTTATATAATACAATTTTCAATCAGTTTTATGTTTATTTTATGTGAACTTCTGTGTCAAATATATGAACATGTACAATACATTCTTTTGAATGCATATCTTTTGAATATATATTGTATACTTATATGATATTTTTTTCTCTCCAAATAGAACATAAGCTCCTTAAGTTCAGAGACCTTTTAAAAAAACATTCCTTTCTATTCAAAGCACTCATTGAATATTGTTGAATAACTGATGCAGAAATGAAAAGAAAACTCATTGTACTACTATAATTACAGATATGCATGCATTTGTTCATATTGGCAATATTAAAATAGAAATAAGGAGAAAGTAAAATGCAGAGGATGATTTAGAATCAATGTATGATGATACAGAATGATTTAATCAACAGATTTTGAATGATTTTTTAAAAACTTATGGTTAAGAATCCGGTATCATCCAAAAGGGATTCTACAACTATTTTAAATATACAAAAATAATCAGTCATCTTCATTTCTACTTCAACTTGGACTAAAGGAGAAACAGTGAAATGGGAATAATTAATGTTAGAAACAAAAATGAATGCTCATAAGATGTGAATTGTTAAAACAAGGATAACAAAAACATGGAGCAAAAAGATAGAATAAGGAATCACTTTTGTTGGGATTTAAAAACAAAAGTGAAACAAAACTGAAATCTTCTCTACTTTGTTATATTTTCTAAAAAAGGAATGGTTGGGGTAGTTAGATGATACAATGGATAGAACACTGGCCTTGAAATCCAAGGGACCTGAGTTCAAATTAGACTACAGATACTTAACACTTTGTAGCTGTTTGTTCTGGCAAAAGTCACTTAACACTGATTGTCTCACAAAACATCAAGAAAAATAAAATAAAAGAGACATTTTCATAGGCAAGATGATTTTTTTCTGGACGACATAGGCAGAGGAGATACAGTTTCTAAAAGCATGCCATCTCATAACTATGGATCATTACTTTAAAAAGGTACTGAAATCTGTGATTATAAACTTTTTTCTGTTTTCATGGAAAATATCAATCTATCAGAGATGAGGTTATTCTCTGATAGTGAGGCTGAAGATTATGCTCAATCAGTCCAAAGAGAATTGGATATCAAAATTTTAATGATGCATCCCATGGTCTAGTTTCTAATGATTGCCCTTGGAGCAGCTCACTCTTCAGGGAATCTCAGGAATTGGAAAAAAAAATGTAAGACACTATAACTTATCTGATCAGGAGTAATGTTGCTGACAAAGTTGCCTCAGTGCCTGTCAGTTCCTGTATCCTACCTATGCTATTCACCTCCTTGCTTCAGCGTGCATTTGAAATGCCTTTAGGTGAGTACTTTTACTTGTAAGGGAACAGAGATGTGGAAAGGAAATAATCTCTGTTTATTATTTAAAACATAATACTTACTTATCCTTTTCTTTTTTGTTCTTATCAGGGAATATCTAATTGTATTTGTATTGTATTGTATTGTAATGTAATTTGTATCTAATTTTTAACAAATTTAGGAGAGATGTTGACCAGCTAGATATAACAGTATGAGAGTGGATAGGGTGTGAGGATATTTGAGACTTTGCCATATGCAAGTTTTTAGAGGGATTTGATGTATTTGATCTTTAACAAATCCTGAGGAAGGAGACTGGAAAGGGACTGTTCAACTTTCTAATAAGCATTCATATGGAAGAAATATTAAATTTATTCTCTCATATCAAAGACGAATAGGTTGAAGTTGTAAACAATTTTATTTTAGTATAATAGAACACTCCCTAACAATTATAAATGTACAACATAAAAGGTATTGATAAATAAAATAATGGGTTTTTCTTTATTAGAGTTTTTTAAACAAAAGCAGTATGATCACTTACTAAGAATAAAAAAAAAGAGAATCCTGTTTATTGTTTAGACGAGTTGATCTCTCATTTTTCTTGAAATTCAGTGGTTGTCATCTGTTTCACTTCCTTTGACTCAAGATAAGGAGAAAAATGGATCAAATAGAAGTCAGTTGAGGAGAAATTATAAATGTGAGATAGAAGTATTACAATTTTCAACACTCTGTCCTAGGAAGACCCATACATACACCAAGTAGGATGGAGTGGAGATTCATATGGGGCTGGCTTCCAGATGCAGGGTAGCAAGGATAAAGAAGGTGGTGGGATGCACATAGTTTTGGATGACACTTTTAGTGTCTTAGATGTTGGTCACATCTATAACAGCAATAGGCAAAAAAATAATTTTTTGGCGGGGAGCGACATCTACTTCAGCGAGTAAAATAAATTCTCAAGATGTCTGCCTCAAAAGAAATTCCTAGGAAGAATGATTCCTCAATGATAGAGTTTGAGAGGGAATGTTTAGGAATGGAAGTAATGCTAAATTCCAATTATGTGCCCTGTATTTCAGAACCCTCCTAAAAATCTGGCCTTATTTTTTCTGTTCTCTAATCTTACTTTCTATTCAGCCTTTACTGTATGTTACAATCTTTCTTGTTTCCTCAATATTCCCTGAACACTTTCCTAATTCCCAGACAGACTCAGATTTCTCTCATCTTCCATATTGATACTTCTCCCTTTATGCCCATCTTTTTTTCTCTTCTTCTTATGTACATCCTGTTGAGTTTATTCTTAGATATTCCACTCATTGAAAAATGGCATGACAAATATAGACTGTAATCATTGAGTAATGCATAATTCCATCTAAAAGGAATACTCTCTATTTGTCTCACCCTCTGGTCCTGAGCTTAAATCATGAAAGATAGACATTTGGGCCCCTTCCCTCAATCACAGATACTACTCTCTAGCCTGGAAAAAGGCTCTGGCTTTCCTTATATTTACAAATTAAGAATCCCTCCAGTAATGAATTATACTGTTCTAATTTCTTCCTTCATTCCAATCCATTTCAACAGATCTTTATTTCAGCTTTACAAGGAAGGCAGCTATATAGTATCCATCTTTACTCCCCACTTCATCAAGTCAAGATGATATTGATGGTACTTAACAGAATCTAGTGCAAGAGAGGAAGATATAAGTAAGCACAATAGGGTTATTTATCTCTTTCCTTCTCACAGTTGCCTCACAGCTGTTTTAGTGATCCTTCCTTCAATTCCACAGGGACATGATATGAATTCATTAACTGAATGAAGAAATAACAAGAGTTTAGTAAATTAAGTAGGAATAATATTCAATCAATCAGTCAACAAATATTAATTAAGCATATACTGAATGTTAGGTACTGTGAATAAAATGCAACAAATTGAATATACTCTCATGGACCTTACAGGCTTCTGAGAAAGACATTAAGGACAAATATAAATATAAACAGGATACTATTGAACAGAATAAATATATATAAATCACTTGCAAGCAGTCTCAAGCATGTAGTGGAGTGGGAGAAAGGGTACCATGAGGCAGAAAGATTAATGAGACAAATGTTTAATAATCTAGGCAGGAGATAATAAGGAAAGGTGAATCTGACTGATGGAATTGTAGCAAAAGTAGTGTCCATGCCAGCCAGTTTCTCCCATGTTGCCTCAGGCAATGTAATCTGGTAGGACATAGAGTTCAAGCTTTTATTGAGTAATTGGAATACAAAAACTGGAGTAGACCAAGAGGTGCCAAAAATTAAATAAATTCCTACTGAGATAAGTGGGAGAGTGAAGGATATGAACATCTACAAATGTGAAATGTTTTATGTATTTTCAGATAAAGTCACTGTTTTCTTAGTTTTACCTAATCATTTTACTTTGTTACAACAGAACTTTTCCAAAGTAGGAATAATTTGCAAATCTTGTCATGTCTTTATATTTATTTATTAAAATATATAGATTTTTTGATTAAAAAAACACTTGATAAAGGTCTTTAATCGACATTTAGCAAAGATAGTTGTAACTGTATTGCATTATGATTTTCTCATGGAGTGGATAAAATTTTATTTTCTATTTGAAGCTTTGTAACATGGCTTACATATATTATCTCATAGGATCCTCACTGCTATCCTGAGTGCTATATGAAATTTTCCCATTTGACACATAAGGGAACAGCACCTTCAAAATTAATGAGTTGTTCAGTTACACAACTGTCAAATTCCTAAGGCTGTATGCAAACCTAAATTGTATTACTGCTGTATGTAACTTCATTAAATACCATTTTTTATCCAATCATCCACATCCCCCCAAACATATAAAGTCTGGCAGCAAACCCTAGAAGATTCAGAACATTTAATGGTCTATAAGTACATGGTTTTCTTTAAGGAGACCTTAAACCTTATATTATCATGTTCAACATACAGTTATTTTTATATTTTTGTTTCTTCAGAGAATTCATGTACCCATTATATATAGTGACCATTGAAAAACAAGGAAGAAAATACTTTAATTTAAAAATTGTTCTTCCTAGGGTATGTGAAACAGTAACAAGAAAGAGAAATTTTCTTCACTTGAAGTTCTTTTAATGTTGAATTGGATCATCACCTCATTGCAGAGAGGAGCCCTTGTGAGATCATCTGGCACACCAGTGTACTGGCTATCTTGGAGAAATGGTACTCAATGATGTAATGCCAAATGCCTCATGTTTTCCATGTTTTATATGAGTTTTTTTGATGCCATTGTACAGACTTCAAAGGACATGTCAGGCATTCTATAATCATTTATGATCTTAATTTGACTCTGGTGGAAAGGGATTCAACTTGATTATAGGATTAAATCTTTTCTAGGGAAATATCACCAGCCTTTATCACTGTGGAGCCTTTTCTAGTATTTTTCATATAGTCCCATTTAATGTTTCCATCTGATCCTCAAAAAAACAGGGTTTTTTGAGATAATAATTTTAAATGTAAAGTTTACATCATAGATCAAGAATATTTTCTTTGTTCAAAACCAAAATGGCAGTATGATTGTAGCAGAATATGCCTTTTTCAAAACAGTAAGAAAGAGTGATTGTATAATAATATCAATTCTCAAATACATATGCTATCATAAAGCTCTGGAATAATCAGAACCAGGAGATCACAGAGTTCTAGGGGGTGAATATAAATGGAGATAGAATCTAGAGTGATGCTTTCTTCAGAATATAACCCTTGAATTTTTGATTGAAAGAGAATATAGATGACCTTCACAAACATGTCACACGCTTGGTATAAAGTAGGGCTTTTCAAATAATCTGTTTCTATGTGATGATAGATTGGTTAAAATTATGACCCTTTGGAGGGAATCACTAAAGACATCAAAATGGACACAAAGGGAAGTCACCAACTAATTCATATTTGTAAAAATAAAAAAGATTTTCATAGATCAAAGCAAGAGCAGGTTAATAGGATAAATACATAAGTGTGAGAAAGACTTTGAATATTGTCTAGTATCAAAAAGCAGAATGAGCTAAAGTTGGCAATGACTATTTGGAACAAAAAAGTTGTAACTTCTTTAGGTACATTGAGGGAAAAAGGAAGAAAAAGAAAAGGCATTTGCTACTGTTTGTGATAAATAGAATAAATCCATCAACATCTTCAAATTATCTTTTATTTTCCAAGCATTGATTCAGGAATAAAGGCATAAAAAATGTATGGTGCTTGAGCTATAGGGAGTAACATTCTGTAGGAAGAAATAATATCAAAATATTCAAGTATGATATAAATATATACATATTAAATGCAAAATTATTTTTCAGGCAAGACAGTAACAACTGGGAAGATCAGGTAAGGTCTCCTGCAGGAAATGATTTTCAATTTAAGAAGTGAGTGAATTGCAAGCAAATTGTATAGTTTATGCAAAGCAATGGAGGAATTGAGAATATAGTGTTTGAAAAAGAACAAAGTCTAATAGATTGGATTGTAAAATGTGAAAAATAGATTCATAAGGCTAGAATATAAATTGTCTCCAGACAGGGAAAGTCACTAAATGCCAAATATAAAAGTTTTTATTTGCTTTCAAAAGATAATGAGGAGACATTGGAAACGGAGTAGTGAAGTAATATCAGACCATCATTTTAGGAAAATCATATCAGAAAATGTATGAAGAATAAGTTTTAAAGAGGGAAAATTGATGGAAAGAGAGCAATTAGGAGACTACTGTGATAGTGTATAGAAGAAGGCTAATTGTATCCTGAACTGGAATGGAGGCTGGCTATTTACAGAGGACAGGACAAATGTGAGAAATTCTGTGAAGGAAACAATTAGATATGAAATGAGGGAGAATTAAGTTAGACTTCAAGGTTTAAATCTGTGTTATTGGAAAATAGCAGTACTTTTAACTAAGTGAAATTTGGAAGAGGGATAGATCTAGACAGTTTGAAGTTAAAATGGTTATGGATATCCATAACAAAGATTTGGTGGTGATATATTGGAGCTAAGGAGAGATACAAGAGATGTATGTGTAGATCTGAGAATAATTCCCCTGAAGGTAGTAATTAAGAATGACTTATTAGTGAATAAAAGAGAGAATACAAAGATACTCAAGTATTATTTGGTTTTCTTTTTCCTTTCCCAAAGATGATGATATTTGGATTAGAAAGAACAAAACGAAGAGTCCTAGAGAGGCTTTCTACTCAGTGTAAGTAACAAAATAATAACAGAAGACCTTGAAATTCAACTGAGGTGCAAAAAAGAGCATTATATATTTTGTAAGAATGTGTTGTGACTAATTGCATATAATTATTACCATGCCAAAAAAAAATTCTTCCATTAATCCAAACTAAAGTCGCATAACCTTTAAAAAAAATTTCAGCCAACATTTATTATTACTTAAGAATTTCCCTTTTATTATTCTTAACTTGACAGCATCAGATTAATTCTACCAAAAATTTTTACCAGAATGTATCTCTTCTGTTTCCAGAGAAAACAATACCCTTATTTGATTACTTGAGTTAAAATTATTAGACAATATTCATCATTCCCTACTTTACTTGATTTTCCTACATCTAAAGTTCAAGGGTTTTTCTAATCTGTCTCTACCTCAATTATTCCCTGCTATAAACATTCTGTAAGCCATTGTTTTCTAGTTATTATTTTTTTCTTTTTATTTTTTCTTTCATTTCCCTCCCTCCTTCCCTCACTTCCATCTTTCCTCTCTCTCTCTCTCTCTCTCTCTCTCTCTCTCTCTCTCTCTCTCTCTCTCTCTCTCTCTCTCTCTCTCTCCTTCTTTTTCATTCTTTTTGTTTGTTCATTTGTTCACTTTTTCATTCCTTTGTTTCATCTCAAACATCCCATGAATTTGATTAATTCACATCCAAAAAAATAGGGAAGAAAATGAAAGAGGCAATAAGACTAGTATATTGATTACCACTAAGACGATGAAACCCACAATATGCTGTATGTTGTGTTAAACAAGAAAGATATGCCAACATTTCTGTCCTTAACCCAGTGCTTTTCATTATTTTCATTAATTACTTGAGAAAGGCAAACATTGCATGTTTGCAAATATATCCTGTATATAAATCAGAGTAAAGGATTCTAAATATTGAATTACAATGTTCAGGATTCAAAAACCTAGACAAATGGCTAAGCTTAACATACAATTTAATTTTTAAAATGCAGTGTTACATACTTGGAGGGGAATACGGAGGATAGAATATGGTATTTGTTGAATTTAATGTTTTCCTAATTTTTATGAAATTCAGCCATTTTTATCCTAGTCACTTTAATGAAGTGTTTTTAATAAAATATACAGAATATACAGAATACTGTATAATAAAGTATACAGAATAACTACAGCCGTAGCGCATGCTGTGTTATTGTCTCTAATGGGATTTGTACATAGTTTTCTTTGACTTTTATTTTGGATATGTTCCAGGTTCATATTGCTAATGTCTTGGTGGAGTCTTCAATCCTTGAAAACACAAAATCCATTCCTTGGGAAGAGAAAGTAGAACCATGATGTCTTTGGCCAACACCTCCCAATTTTCACCATGCACCTTCTTCCTGATGGGCATCCCTGGCTTGGAGCACCTGCATGTTTGGATAGGGATTCCTTTCTGCTCCATGTATATAGTAGCTGTAGTAGGGAATTTGACTATCCTAGCTGTGGTTCGAGCAGAGCAAAGCCTTCATGAGCCTATGTTTCTTTTCCTGTGCATGCTTTCTGTCACTGACCTGGTCTTGTCAACTTCTACCATTCCCCGTATGCTCTGTCTCTTCTGGTTTGGTTCCCGTGAAATTCCTTTTGATGCCTGTCTAGCTCAAATGTTCTTCATCCATAGCTTCACAGCCATGGAATCTGGATTCTTTTTAGCAATGGCCTTTGACCGCTATGTGGCCATTTGCAACCCACTGCATCACACAACTGTTCTTACTCATATTCGTATTGCCAAGATAGGTATTGCTATGGTACTTAGAGGTGTGATCTTTTTCTCCCCACACCCTATCTTGCTTAAGCAGCTGCCCTACTGTCAAACTCGAATAATTGCACACACCTACTGTGAGTTCATGGCCTTGGTCAAACTTGCATGTGCAGATGCAAGTGTTGCCAAGGGCTATAGCATTAGCATGGCTGGTGTCTTTGGCTTCTCTGATGCCGCCTTTATTGCCATCTCCTATGTCCTCATTCTACGTACAGTTTTCCATCTCCCATCTCGTGAAGCCAAGCTGAAAGCCTTGGGCACATGTGGCTCCCATGTTTGCGTTATCCTTGTCTTCTACTCCACAGCTTTTTTCTCCTTCCTGACTCATCGTTTTGGCTTCAATGTGCCACCCCACATCCACATTTGTATTGCTAATATGTACTTACTAGTGCCTCCTTTTCTTAACCCCATTGTGTATGGAGTCCGGACTAAAAAGATCAGGGACCGTGTCTTAGGGGCACTGAGGATAAAAGTTATCTGAATATGATTTCAATATCATCAGAGATAATAACAGAAACAACTTGACTTTAGAGCTGAGATAAAGAACAGAGCCCTTGTTCTTCTCACTCATGGTGAGTCTTGATTACAAAGGAGTTCTGTTGTTTCCTAACAAGGTAGATAATATAAGAAAGGAAGCTATACTGTGTAAAATGTATTCACGATTTTTATAGCACTTCAAAAACTTGGATTAGCTTTCTTAACAAAATACAGCATAGGTGAAATGGTTCCCTTTCTTCCTGCATCATTCTTTTTTCCCTTTATGAATCATATTCAATAAGGAGGGAACAGTAGAGAGAAGAAAATCAAGCTAAAGGTGCTACTCCAATCTCTTTTATTAAGAATCAGATGCTTGAAATCCCATATTGGGAGATCAGAAAGATGGTTAATGGTGTAAATTTGACACCTTGGCTGTTGCAAGCAAGGAAAGAAGGTCAGTCCTTTCCTTCTGTGATCACAGATCACATTCCAATTCACATGCCAAGTCAGGAAGGAGAGATGCAAGAATAAGCAAAAAGGTTTTTATATTAAGTTGTAATGAATTTGTGAGTTAAGCACACAAATGCATATACAAATAAAGACAAATGATAATACCCAGCTATTTGATTGGACGTGCGTTTTCTTGATTGTAAGTACCTATGTACACACACACTCACACTCACACACACAAACACATACCCTGACACACATACAGTTTTCTCCTTCCGAAATGATAATTCTGTAAATGCTAAAGTATTACTTGCTGATAATGATGACGGCAAATGAAGGATGAACTGATTATGATGATGATAGGGTTAATGCTGGTATTGCTGATAATGGCAATTATGGGGATGATGATATTGTATCAGTAAAAATTTATGATGATGGGCTAAAGAAAAAGATGATGGTATTGATATCTGGTAGATACTGCTGTTGCTATTGATGATGTTTATGGTGACTATTCTGTCGATGGTGTTGGTAACAATTGTAGTGTTGTTCAAAGATGTGATACCAAAAGAGGTGAACCAACTTTCAAATACATACTTTCCTCCTGAATTATTTTTATTACTTTCCTTTTTTAGTAATTAAGTCAATTCTAGTAATAGAATGTAGAAGTTATTTAATAATAACTTAATTAAACTTAAACATTTATATGTAATGTCTGTTTCTTTATTATTAATGAAACTCTTGTTCCTCTTATATGATCTTTCCATCCAAATTCATCATGGGAGATACTTGAAAATATGGAATGAATTTGTCATTTACTCTATAATGTTTAACCCAGAGCTACTTAATAATAGTAGTAACAAACAAATACAATAAATAAACAGCAACTGAAGATTCTCAAATATTTCACCATTATCTCATTTAATTGAGTCTTCATACTTGAAGATTCTTGATAATGATGAAGAAGAATAGAAGAAATAGATGAAAAAGATGAAGTTATGGTCAATTCTCTTTAGTTCATTTGGCTAAGATATTACCCTCAGAGTTTCCTTCATATCTCCTTGATGACACAGAATATAGAAATATTTTTCCTTAAGACATAGTCCTAGATCAATGAAAAGGCAAGACTTGAATAGATCTACCTGAAGCATAACCAACAGAGAAAAGAGAAATGTGAATGAAAAAACTTTAAAAGTATCTAAAAATTTGAGTTTTTATTAGACTTCTATGATGACAGCAGCAAATAAGAGTTTCTAATTCCATCAGATATGAATAGAAATCTATAAAATAAATATAGAATCATTTTGGAAGGAAAAATAGACAATCTCCCAGAAAAATTATGATAATTTTCTATATCTCATATTTTTCTTCTTCCAGAAATTCTTATTGAATCTATATCTCATTTGCATTTTTCCCCTTTTAATACTTTGCTTTTAGCTGTCTTCACATTGTTTTCTTTTTTGTGTTTGTATATCTTGATCTTTCCTAGCAGCCTTTTATGGTTTGATTTTTCTCATTTTTCAGCCTATTTCTTGGCATTGAACTTTATGATAAATTCAGGCTTTGATCAGGTTAGGGAGATGGTGGTCATTGCCCCAAGTTTCACAGGGATTTTTTTTATCATGCTGCTGTTTTCAAAACTACTTCTTAGGGTCTGTTTTCAGTATATCCAAGATATTTTGATCTGGGGAAAGGTATAATCATTGCTCTCTTGATCTACATTGTGTCCTTTATTCAATAAGACTCCCTGTTGCCCTGAACCCAAATATATCTTTACTTATTTTAGCTCTTGAACTGTGACACCTCCACTACCAACACTAGTGCTCTTCTCTATCCTGAAACTGGGCAGAGAATTCCAGAACCTGTTACCACAACTATCCCAGTTACCTCCCAAACCTACTGCTAGTGATGTCAACATGTGTACTTCATTCTGGTGCTTACCCTGTGATCACGGACCTCTCCTTTCAACTTCCTAAGTTACCTTGGAGTGGAAAAATTGTCTGGCAACTAAATGGTAAAGTAGATAGAGCACTGACTCTCAAATTAGGAGGAGTTGAGTTCAAACCTGACCTCAGATACTTGAAACATATTAGCTGTGTAACAGAGGACAAGTCACTTAACTCCAATTTATAGACACAGAAAATGAATGATTTAATCAAATTTTAGGTCCAACTCCTCATTGTGATATTCACTATCTCATCAATTATTAATTGCAGGGATCCAGTCTTTTCAGGGGGTTCAGGGGGCTCAGCAGGAGGAATAGGGTCAGTGTCAAAGAAAGACAGGAGTCATGGGGTAGTTTGAGTGAAGAACTGATGGAAATGATGCTCTCACTTCTATCAGGCTCCTTCAGACTTTATTTTTATACTATATCATGAACATATACTTTTCTTTAGGTCAACATAGTTTTCAGACACGTGTCTGAATAATTGACCTTTATATGTTACTTTTGACATTTTACGCTTGACACTTGACATTTAATATTTCAGTCAGTTTTTTATGGTTAAGTATTAATTAGTGATTACATTATGTGAAGCCAATCATGAAAGGTAAATGTTATACAAGGTTAAATGTCAGTGAATTTTGTTAGTTTACTTATGTCTCTTTGTTAATTCTATGGATTGTTTGATTCCTCTATTTCCCTATTGGAACCGTGTACATAGGCATTTAGGGCAATTCCTAGTTATACTTCAATTACCTTTTGGTTCCTAGATATACTGATCTTTTCTGAGTCTAAATTGGTAAACACCATTATTTCTTGGACCTTTGGATTCCTTCCAATAGTGACAAGGTTTTCCATAGTGTTCTCTCCTTTATCGTTTGCCTCAGTGAAAGATTAGTTTTATTAGGACAGAATCATTTCTGGTTAATTTGTCCAAATTCCCCTTGTCACCAGATTTTTTAAGATAATGTTTAGTGCTATAATCAAGCCAATTATAAATAATATAGGAAATAGTAGCCCATAGAAGGAAATGTTGTTCCTGCATGAATGCTATGCAATCTCAGTGCTGGGCTTTGCCAATCAGCTTAGAGATTGCAGCTTCCAACAGTTAATCAATCTGTTTATTCCATCCCCTGTTTTTAAAGCGTATTTAAGCTAGGAGTCCTCCATCAGGATTGTTTTTGTTTAAAGAAAAATACCACCCTTTTATTAAAATGTTAGTATTATTAATAAAATGATTAAATTATCAGGAAATTATGCTCTCAATTTTTAAAAATGCTACATAGGAGAGATCTATGAAATTGGAATGGAAGTTGTCCCAGATCCCACTTAGATGAAACACTGGTAGTAGTAAAAGATTTGGTGACAGAAATAACAATATCAGGACCTCCCAACCCAGAGATGGTTAAAAAAAAGGAATCTGACAATTATTCAGAAAGAGGTTATAGGGAATTCTTTTGCTAGCACTGGATGAAAGACTGGACACCATTTAGCAACTCTATTGCTGTACCAACTTCTGGGTCAAAGTTCATGGATAGAGAGGGGCACTTTCATTTAAGAATAAGGGAGACAGTTAGGAACAGTACTTGTTTCAATAACAAGGGAGGAGGGATGTTAAGGAACAATGCAACTTCTGATCCCAATGGATTAAGGGCCCTGATAAGCAGTTTGGATTGAAATTCCAATGGATCAGAGCCACTTTCTGGATAAACACCAGAGTGCAAACCAGGAGAGCAGTAACCACACACCTCTTCCTAAATCATTCCATCTTGGAAGCACTATAAACTTCCATATCCCCTAAGAATTAAGTATGAAAAAAATACAAAAGGCCTGAAGCTTGTGAAAGCTTCCTTCCCACCTCTTCTTAACATAAATTTTATGATCCAAAATGGATTAATGAGGAAACAAAATCAGTAACAATACTAAAAGTCTTACCATAAAAAAAAAATATATATATATATATATATATATATATATATGAAGACTGGCAAGACTGAGACACAAAGTCAAAAAAGAAAATATTTTTTCCTGTTTTTTAAAAATTTTATCTGTATTTTCTTTTGCAACTTGACTAATATCAAATATGTTTTTCATGTCTTCATATTCATAATTGATTATATTACTTGCCTTATCAAAGTATGAGGTGAAGAGGGAGAAAATTTGTAAGTGAACATTTTAAAACATAAATGATCAAAAAAATTACATGTACTTGTGAAATATTTCATGAAATAAAATGTATTTGTAAAGAAATTAATTAATGAGTGAATGCTTTGACATTCATTTTCCTATAATGTACTTATTTTCAATGAAATCTACTTTGGTAAATAAAAGAAGGCTTTTTTAACACTTTGCTTCATTATTAATTTTAACTAATTTTACTGCATTTAAAATACAGTAGGAAAATACCTGTTTATTATATGGCAAGCTTTTTAGTTATGTTGCTTCTTGTTATTGTTCAATTGTTCAGTTTTGTCCAATTTTTATGACACTATGGATCATAATACACTTGACCTTTCTATTCCCCACCATCTCATAAATTCTGTCCAAGCTCATATTCATTGCTTCCATGATTTTAGCTATCCATTTCATCCTTCCTGCTGTCCTCGTTTCCTTTTGCCTTCAATCTCTTTTTTCAGTATCAGAGTGTTTTCCATTGAGTCCCATATTTTCATTATGTGATCAAAGTAAGCTTCATCTTTAGTATTTGACCTTCCATTAAATAGCTTGATTTGATTCACATAAATATTGGCTGATTTGATATTCTTGCTATCCAAAAAGATATTCAAAAATCTTCCCTGCTGCTACAACTTCAAAACATTGATTCTGTGTTCTCGACTTTTTTTTTTACTCCAAATATCAGTCATATATTGCTACTGAAAAAATCATAACTTTGACTATATAGATAGACCATTGTCAGCAAAATGATGTCTTTGCTTTATAGTATGATATCTAGATTTGCCCTAAGTTTCCTACTAAGGAGAGAGAGTCTTAATGTCATGACTGCAATAACCATCTATGGTGCTCTTTGGGCCCCAAATGTAAAATCTTACATTGATTTAATTTCTTTTCCCTTCATTTACTAAGAATTGACAAGACTTATACCCAAATTTTATTTTGGGGGGTGTTAAACTTCAAGCCAGCCTAGTTTTTCACCCTCATGAGGAAGCTTCTTAAATTTTCTTTACTTTCTGACATCAAAGTGACATTATTTGCATACCTGGCTATCTGGGATTGTTGCTATTTATTTCAGTAACCTTAATTCTGGCTTTTGATTCATCTAACTTAGCATTTTGCATGATGTATGTTGAATATGAGTTAAATAAAGTGGATGACAATATACAGCCTTATTGTATTTCTTTTGGAATCATAAAATAATCAGTTGTTTCCTGTTTGGGTCTAATTGTTGATTCTTGGCCAGCACAAAGTTTTTGCAGAAAACAAGGAAGATGATGTGGTAGTCGCATGTTTTTGAAAACTTGCCACATTTTGCTATGATTCATGTAGCTGAAGAGTTTAGTACAGTCAATGAAAAACAACAGGTTGATTTTTTTCTCCTGCAATTTCCTTGCCAATGCAGTGAACATTGTTATCTTGGTCTCTAATTCTTCTGTCTCTTCAACACCAGCTTGTTTGCTCTTTTAGTGATTTTTGGTTCACATACTGCTGGAAGCTATCTTGAAAACTCTTAAACATAACCTTGCTGACATCTGAAATGAATTCAGTTATTCAGTAATATGAACATTTCTCTGAATTTCCCTTCTCTTTTTTCTCAATATTAATTTCCCAAAAATATGTGTAAAATAGTTTTCAACATTCATTTTTGTAATTTTGTGCTCCACATTTTCTCCCTCCCTCTCTTATTTCATCTTCTCCAAAACAGCAAGTAATCTGATATAGGTTAAACATGTGCAATTCTTTAAAACATTTTATTATTTGTAATTGTGCACAAAGGAATCAGAACAAAATGGAAAAAATGATGAGAAAGAAAAAGCAATTTTTCCCTGATGCATTATTATGAAGTTGTTTATAGATGTTCAATTAGGCCACTGTTATTGGATTGTAGAGTCTGTACTGGGGATTAAAATGTTTTAAAAAATGGAAAAAGTAGGAAAAGACAGGCTATGAAGGACTTTGACCAAACAGAGGATATTGTATTTGCCTTTGAGAGTAATGGGAAGGCACTAGAGTATATTGATGGTGGGAAGGGTAACTGGGTCTCTACTTTAGGATTGATAAATTTTCTGATAATGTGCTTTGTTTCTATTCTATGATTCAAAGATTAACAGAGCAATGAAGATGAGGGAAAGAATGCTGAGATACTAATTATAAAAGAACTTAATATGGATGATTAAGAAATCAGGGATCACACAGTAAAGATTCAGCATCATTCTTAAATATCTAGCAGTAAATGTAAAGGAAAATGCCCTAGCATGCCAGATGTCAACTTACAGTTGGAATGGAAGTTTTTCTCATAGGACTAGATAGATGGCCTAATGTTTTGCCATCTTCCTCATACATAGATAAACCAAAATCATATATTTTAGGTCTTAAGGGAGGTGTGGTGAAAAATCTGACTAAGGCTATCCTTGATGTGCAGAGTTTATTCCCTTTTGCAAAGCATGTACACAAAACCTATCATTTACTCTTGCAGAAAAGTATGAAGATCAAATTAAGTATAAATTTAAATATCCTTAAAAATTTCAATTAATATGCAAATAACATTATTGAGAAAAAAAAACATAGTCAAAAATCTAAGAATTCTCCTTGAGGACTGGTCTCCAGATAAGGTAACCCTAGTTCCTTGCTCTTTTAAAATCTCCCTTGGCTTTGATGACTGTATAACTCAAGAGATTATTTGTTGGTCCTGATGAAAAGACCCAGGGCATTATCCCCATGGCATCTGTTCTCTGTGGAGACTTAGCCCAACTGAATTCTGTCAAGGCCAATGGGAAATAAAGGAGCTTTGAACTATAAATGCAGTTTAGCACAAGATCAGTTGTTTTTTGAGATGGCAGGGACGGAAGTCTACCCTTTGTTCTGTCAGGCGACATTTCCTCTCCAACCCTGAAATTCCAGGATGAAAACTAAGGATGAAATAATCACCCCAGTCCTTCACAGTGATTTTGTCAGTAAGAAGTCCGGGTTTTGAGAAGAGAGCTTGAGCACTGGTGGAAAGACAAAATAGTCATGGTAAGATGATCACACATCATAACTGAGCTGTGGATTGATTACTTCAAATCCTATATTATAATAAAAATTAAAAATCCTCAACGCATATTAAGTATAAAGAGAGATAGAGAAATAGAGAATGCTTTAATCTATAATTGATATGTATCAGTTCCTTCTCTGAATATGGATAGGAATTTTCATCATAAGTCCTTCAGAGTAGTTGTGGATAATTGTACTACTAAGAATAACAAAGTCATTTACAGCTGGTCATCCCAGAACATTGTTATTACTTTGTATATGATATATTTCACTTTGTTTATGGAGGACTTTCCAAGTTTATTTTTTTTTGCCTGAGAGAATCCTGCTCATCATTTCTCAGAGTATCATAATATTCCATAAGAAAGATTTCTTTCAATTTTTTTTTACAATTACTATTGCTAATTGTATTTCCCCTATTTGTTCTCTCTCTCCTTTCATCCTGTACCTCCTCAAAAATGTTTTGCTGCTGACTACTCTCTTCCTCAAAATGCCCTTTCTTTTATCACCCTCCCTCCTTCCTATAATCTATTCCCTTCTTATTTTCCTGAAGAGTAAGATAGATTTCTATAGCCTCATTGAGTAGTATGTATTTTATATTTGAGCTAATTCTGCTAAATCTTGCATTATACTGACTGTGGTTCCAATATACTTGAATTGTTTCTTACTGGATGCTTGCAATATTTTCTCCTTGATCTGGGAGTTCTGGAAAAAGGCTATAATATTCCTGGTGGTTTTTATTTTGGGGTCTCCTTCAGGCAGTGATTGGTGGATTCTTTCCATTTCTATTTTACTCTCTGATGCTAGAATATCAGGATAATTTTCCTTGATAACTTCTTGAAAGATGATATCCAAGCACTTTTTTTCATCATGATTTTCTCAATTGGCCAGTTTTGCTTTTTGTGGTATTCTCTTCAGTAGCTTTTTGTATTTCCTTTTACACCTCTCTCAATTCTTTCCCTAATTTTTCTTCTAGCTCTCTTTATTTTATTTTATTTTTTAATTAATTTCATAATTATAACTTTTTTTGACAGTACATATGCATGGGTAATTTTTTTTACAATATTATCCCTTGCACTCACTTCTGTTCCAAATTTTCCCCTCCTTCCCTCCACCCCCTCCCCTTAGATGGCAAGCAAACCCATACATGTTAAATATGTTATAGTATATCCTAGATACAATATATGTGTGCAGAATTCTTCTAGCTTTCTTACTTGATTTTTAAAATGCCTTTTGAGATCTTTCTTGATCTGAGATCAATCCTTATCCAATTTTTCTTGGAGGCTTTCGATGTAGGAGCTTTGACTTTGTTATAATCATCTGAGTATGTGTTGACCTTTCTTGTCACCAAAATAACTTTCAATAGTCAGAAACATTTTTTTCTCTTTCCGATCATTTTCCTAGCCTATACTCTGTTTAAAACTTTTTTTAATAGGGCTTTGCTTCTATGGTAGAGGAATCACAGTCCCAAGCTTCAAGAGTTTTGCCCAGCTGTTATCAAAAATTATTTTAGGAAAATGACTACAAGCACTATTTTCTGCCCTGGAGCTCTAAGATGTGTTCCTTCCTGACTGAAGATGTAAAAAGCAGTGTGCTGGCCAGATTTAGGGCTCTGCTGGGGGCTCTGCTGGAAATGCACCACATATTCCCATCCCATTAGACAGTTCCTCTCCACTCACCTTCCAAGTCTTCCCTAGTGTCCCTGGGCTGAGAGGTCCAGAAGTCTCCATCACTGATGCTGATTCAAATGTTCTTCCTCACTGATGCTGAGGTCTGGTCAATGACTCAGGCTGGCATTGTGCTGGGATTGTGCACTCTGTTTCCACACACCTTTTCTGATAAATTTCCATGTCCTCTTTGGTGTCTCTGGGCTGAGAAACCTGGAAGTCACTAGTACTGCCACTGATTCAGAAGTTTACCTGGGCCAGGGCCAGGGCTGGGTTTGGGTCCAGGAATGTGCAGCCATACCCTGTACCAGGACTACATGTTGGACTCTCACCCTAATATCACAGACCTTTTTTGCTGAGTTTCTAAATTGCCATTGGCTGGAAAATGTTCTACTTAATTTGGGGAGGGGGGTATTCTAATGCTCTAAAAATTGTTTAGTCATTATTTAAAGGAATTTCCAGCAGTTTAGGGGAGAGACTGGGCAACTTTCAGTTCCTTGACATTTCAGTAAGTCTTTTATTTCATTGGTGTGCACATTGTTTCTCTTGATATTAATTGTAACAATTTTGTGTCTATATATCCTATGTGCCATCCTTTATGATATGCTGCTGAGTATTGGATATAAAGTCAGGAAGTCATGAGTTCAAATTTGGCTTCAGATATTTATCACTTATATGACTTTGGACAAGTTACTTGGTCGATCTGCCTCAGTTTCCTTATCTGTAAAAAAAGTAGAACTCTGTAGCAGGATTATTGAATTTATGCAGAACAAGTAATTAAAAGAATGTAAAGAAAAGAAGCTAGGATTCTAGGTTTTCAAATCCTCTTACATAATAAATATGAAACAAAATGTTTTCAGTTGGATCATGAAGATAATAACAATTCAATGAGATTTATTGAGTAATAGTGCAATATATTCATATTATGCTTCAGGAAAATCATTTTGGTTATCCAATGAAGAATGGATCAACCTATAGAAAGCAGAGACATCTATATGCCTTTAAATATGGGGAACGTGAGGGGCCAAATTAAAATGAGCATTTGATGGGAAAGGAGACATATACAAGAATGGATTTTGAGAGAATAGATGAAGATTTGATTACAAATAGAATTTTAGAGTGAAGAGTCAAGTATGATATCAAGATGATGAACCTAAGTGACTAGAGAATAGTGATGCTCTCAAGAGTAAGAAGAATATTTCTAAAAGAGGAGTGTTTTGCAAGTTCTTCTTTGGCATGATGAATTTAAAATTACAATGGGCCATCCATTTCCAATGATTTCTAAATGGCAGTTGCTAAAATGGGATTGGAGAGAAATTAACATTTGATAATAGGTATGGAAAACATTTTCATAGATAAAAGAATGGAATGGAAACTGATGTTGATGAGATTTAAAAAAACAAAATTAGATAAGATGGGGGGAAAGAGAAAAGAACTGAATATAGAGGGTTACAGGGCAATCAAGCTTAATGGCTCAGACTTAAGGAAGATCTAGGAAAAGAAATTCCTCAGAAAGGACTAAATAGTAAAAATTGGGTAGAAAAAGAATGAGGATGAATGATGCAATGGAAATTTATTAGAAAGAGTACTCAAGGGGAGATTGATTGCAACTAATAATATCAAAAGAACTTTTAGAAGAAAGCAAGTATCAGAACTGTGAAAATATCAATAGCTTAGCAATTAAGAGATTACTGGTAACTTTGAAAAAAACAATTTCAGTTGAATAATGAAGAATTCATATTGAAGAAAGATTGTACTCATTCCATTTTTTGAAACATGCAGTTGATGAGGGTTTTTCTTCTTTGCATGAAACTGAAAAATACCTTTTTGATAGTTCAGTAGTTGGTTTGTATATTCAATTTTTTTGAGGGAGTGGAGCCAGGGGAGGGGGCGGAGCCAAGATGGCAGAGAAGATACACTGTGAATTTGAAAGCTCCCTTCTTCCCTCATTACCAATTAGTTAAATTAACCTCAAAATTAATGCTGGAATGATAAAAACCACAAGGATTAGAAACACAACTTACCAGCTGAAGAGAATATGGAATTTCAACAGAAAAAGTCAGTTCCAATGGGAAGGGAAAAAAAAAAAAAAAAGAGGCCAGCCCAGACAGGGTTGGACTGGGTGCTAACACACTGTGCCAATCGGGCTGGGGAGAACTCTGGGATCAGAGAAGCCACTGAGATAGAGGAATCTGACACAGGCTGTTAGCTCTTCTCTGCTTATAAAACAGCAGAGAAATCAAGCTACTTTAAAATATAAAGCCAGATCCTAAATCCACCCCAATCCGGAAGTGACCTAATAGATCTCCTCATGGCTGTACAGACTGTGCAGACACCTTCTGCTGCCTGGGGCTACTCCTTGGAATAACTGAGAGCCTGAACAGGGGGGACACAACTCTAGGCAGCCTCTAATCCACATAGTGCTGATTTCAGCCTTAGGCAGTGGAATTCTAGCAGCAGCAGAATTCCCAGAGAAGTGGAACTCCCAGAGAAGCAGAACCTTTGTAGTAGGGACTGCAGTTTCCAGGCACACACTTCCGGTTTGAGTGCAGGGACTTTTTACATCAGCTGCTGATATCCACGGCCCCATGGGAGGCATTGGCTGGGGTTTGTGATGCTTTCACTGTTCAGCCTTAAACCTCAGGACAGTCACTAGGCCACACAGTGGGGTCCTTCACTGGGCACTCCTCACAGTGCAGCCATGCTAAACACTTCTGAGGCATTTCCAGGGAGGGGGGAGGGGAACTCTCTCCCAGAGCTCTCTCTTACCTCAGGCACAGGGTTGTTGCATTCTACCCCCCCACCCCAGTCTGGGAGGAAGCTGGTAAATAAATAAATGAACTTCTTACCCCAAGGGCAAACCCCAACAGATTTTTAACAATGAGTAAGAAGCTGAAGAGAACATTTGACACCTTCTATACAGAGAAAGAGCGGGTTTCCAACCCCAAAGAAGCTAACAGCAGAAAGTCTGCACATAACACTCTATACCTGCCCACAATCACATAACTCTCTCCTAGAAGAGACTATTAAAAGGTTAAGAGAGTTTGAAGAAAAATGGGGAAAGGAAAGAGAAGCTATGATAGAGAATAACAATGTCCTGAAATTTGAGTTGGAAAAAATAAGGAATTCACAGGAGGTGCAGGGAAACGAAACAAAATTTGTGAATTAGAAAAGGTTAAAAAATCATAAGAAAGTAGGATTTCTGAATTGGAAAAGATAAAAAATTCTCAAGAAAGTAGGATTTCTGAATTGGAAAAAGAAAATAGCTCACTAAAAAAATAGTGAAATGGAAAAAAATTCAACAGAGCAAAATAATTCATTTAAAAACTCAATTAGGCATATACAAAAAGAACTAAAAAATGTGAATGAAGAAAATAACTCATTAAAAATAAGGACTGAACAAATAGAAATGAATGGTTCATTGAGAAACCAAGAATCAGTCAAACAAAACAAAACAAAACAAAAACAAAAACAAAAAAAAAAAAAGAAAAGAAAAGCTGGAGAATAATGTCAAATACTTACTGGGAAAATCTATAGACCTGGAAAATAGATCTAGGAGAGATAATCTGAGGATCATTGGACTTCCCGAAAACTATGATCAAAAAAGAGCCTAGATACACTTCAACAATGATACTGTATTAGGATGTATTCTGCTGGAAGTGGATATCTTCAACATAGAGAAGAGCTAATCCAATTCCAATTGATCAATGATGGACAGAATCAGCTACATCCAGAAAAGGAACACTGGGAAATGAGTGTAAACTGTGAGAATTGTTGTTGTTTTTTTTTTTTTGTTTCTCTTCCCAGATTATTTTTACCTTCCGAATACAATCCTTCCTTTGCAACAACAACAACAACAAAATTCGGTTCTGCACATATATATTGTACCTACGATATACTATCAGATATTTAATATGTATGGGAATGCCTGCCATCTAGGGGAGGGGGTAGAGGGAAGGAGGGGAAAAACTTGAAACAGAAGGGAGTACAAGGGATAATGTTGTAAAAAAAAAATTACTTATGCATATGTACTATCAAAGAAAATGTTATAATTATAAAATTTAATAAAAAATAAAAAATAAATTTTAAAAAAAGAGCCTAGATTCTATTTTACAAGAAATCATCAAAGAGAACTGTCCAGAGATAATAGAAACAGAAGGGAAAATAGGCGTTGAAAGAATTCATCAAACACCTTCTGAAAAAAGACCCTAAAAAAAGAACTCCATGGAACATTGTGGCAGCTTAGCTTACCACACTACCATACTAAGGAAAAAATATTGCAAGCAGTGAGGAAAAAACAATTCAAATATCAAGGGGCCACAATAAGGGTCATGCAAGATCTGGCTGCCCCCATATTAAAGGATCGAAGGTCCTGGAACCTGATATTCCAAAAGGCAAAAGAACAAGGATTGCAACCAAGAATAAACTACCCAGCTAAGTTTAGCATTTTCTTCCATGGAAGAATATGGTCATTTAATGAAACATAGGAATTCCATTTGTTTCTAAGAAGAAAAAAACAGACTTAAACAAAAAAATTGATCTACATTCACAAGACTGAAGAGAAGCAGAAAAAAGTAAAAAGAACTCTTGAGAACTGTATCTCTGTTGTGGATATACAGCAAGTCCACATGGATATTTTGATTTTACGGATATAATATAAAAAAAGAAAGTAGTAAAGGGAAGGGGATAGTATCAGAAAAAGGGGAAGGAGAGATGAAAAAAGGGAAACTACATCCCAGGAAGAGGCATAGAAAATCTACCACATCTGAGGAAATTTAGAGAGGGGTGTGAATCTTACTCTCATCAGAGTGGGTTCAAAGAGTAAATACTTCACATATTTGTTTTTCAGAGAATCCTCTCTCACCTCATTAAAAGGGGGGAGAAGAAAAGGGAAAAAAGAAAAGGGGAATAAGGGAAGGATACAAGAAAGGGGAAGGGGCTTAAAAGGAGGGGGAGGGATACTAAAAAGGGAGGGCTGTGAGTCACAAGTGGGCTCTACAAATTAAATATTGGGGAAGAGGTTCAGAAGGATCAAGGGGGGAAAAAAGCATAATCTGGGGTATAATATGATGGCAGGAAATACAGAATTAGTAATTTTAACTGTAAATGTGAATGGGATGAACTCTCCCATTAAACGGAGGCGAATAGCAGACTGGATCAAAAGTCAGAACCCTACAATATGTTATTTACAGGAAACACACTTAAAGCAGGGAGATACATACAGAGTAAAGGTAAAATGCTGGAGCAGAATCTGTTATGCTTCAGGTAAAGCCAAAAAAGCAGGGGTTGCCATCCTTATCTCAGATCAAGCAACAGCAGAAATTGATCTAATTAAAAAAGATAAGGAAGGAAACTATATCCTGCTAAAAGGTAGCATAGACAATGAAGCCATATCAATACTAAAAATACATGCACCAAGTGGTATAGAATCTAACTTCCTAAAGGAAAAGTTAAGAGATTTGCAAGAAGAAATAGACAGCAAAACTATAATAGTGGGAGATATCAACCTTGCACTCTCAGAATTAGACAAATCAAACCACAAAACAAATGAGAAAGAAATTAAAAAGGTAAATAGAACATTAGAAAAGCTAGGTATGATAGATCTTTGGAGAAAACTGAATGGTGATAGAAAGGAGTATACTTTCTTCTCAGCAGTTCATGGAACCTATACAAAAATTGACCATATATTGGGACGTAAAGATCTCAAAATTAAATGCAGGAAGGCAGAAATAATAAATGCCTTCTTCTCAGATCACAATACAATAAAAACTACATTCAATAAGAAGTTAGGGATGAATAGACCAAAAAATAATTGGAAACTGAATATATCATCTTAAAGAATGACTGGGTGAAACAGGAAATTATAGAAACAATTAATATTTTCACCCAAGATAATGACAACGATGAGACATCATACTAAAATTTGTGGGATGCAGCTAAAGCGGTAATAAGGGGAAATTTTATATATTTAGAGGCTTATTTGAACAAAATAGAGAAATAGAAGATTAATGAATTGGGCCTGCAACTTAAAAAGCTAGAAAAAGACCAAATTAAAAACCCCCAATCAAAAACTAAACTTGAAAACTAAAATTAAAAGGAGAAATCAAAAATATTGAAAGTAAAAAACTATTGAATTAATAGATAAAACCAAGAGTTGGTTTTATGAAAAAGCCAACAAAATAGATAAACCTTTGATAAATCTGATCAGAAAAAGGAAAAAAGGAAAATAAAATTGTTAGTCTTACAAATGAAAAGGGGGATCTTTCTACCAATGGAGAGGAAATTAGAGAAATAATAAGGAGTTACTTTGCCCAACTTTATGCCAATAAATTTGAGAACTTAAGTGAAATGGGTGACTACCTCCAAAAACATAAGCTTCCTAGATTAACAGAGGAGGAGATAAATTGCTTAAATAGTCCCATTTCAGAAAAAGAAATAGAACAAGCTATTAATCAACTCCCCAGGAAAAAATCCCTAGGATCAGACAGATTTACATGTGAATTCTACCAAACATTTAAAAAACAATTAGCCCCAATGTTATATAAACTATTTGAAAAAATAGGGGATGAAGGAGTCCTGCCAAACTCCTTTTATGACACAGACATGGTAATGATACCTAAACCAGGTCGATTGAAAACTGAGAAAGAAAACTGTAGACCAATTTCCTTCATGAATATTGATGCTAAAATCTTAAATAAGATATTAGCAAAAAAGACTTCAGAAAACCATCCCCAGGATAATACACTATGATCAAGTAGGATTTATACCAGGAATGCAGGGCTGGTTTAATATTAGGAAAACTATCAGTATAATTGACCATATTAATAATCAAATTAATAAAAACCATATGATCATCTCAATAGATGCAGAAAAAGCATTTGATAAAATCCAACATCCATTCCTACTAAAAATGCTTGAGAGTATAGGAATAAATGGACTATTCCTTAGAATAGTCAGGAGCATATATTTAAGACCGTCAGTAAACATAATATGTAATGGAAATAAATTGGAACCTTTCCCAGTAAGATCAGGAGTGAAACAAGGTTGTCCACTATCAATGGACTATTCAATATTGTATTAGAAATGCTAGCCTTGGCAATAAGAGTCGAGAAAGAGACTAAAGGAATAAGAGTAGGTAATGAGGAAATCAAACTGTCACTCTTTGCATATGATATGATGGTATACTTAGAAAACCCCAGAAATTCTAATAAAAAGTTATTAGAAATAATTCACAACTTTAGCAAAGTTGCTGGGTACAAAATAAATCCACATAAATCCTTAGCATTTTTATATATCACCAATAAATTTCAACAGCAAGAGATACAAAGAGAAATTCCATTCCAAACAAATGTCGAGAGCATAAAATATTTGGGAATCCATCTACCAAAAAAAAGTCAGGAATTATATGAACAAAATCACAAGGCACTTGCCACAAAAATAAAGTCAGATTTAAATAATTGGAAAGACATCCAGTGCTCGTGGATAGGCCGAGCAAATATAATAAGGATGACAATACACCCCAAACTAATCTATTTATTTAGTGCTATACCAATCAGACTCCCAAGAAACTATTTTGGTGACCTAGAAAAAATAACAACAAAGTTCATATGGAAGAACAAAAGGTCGAGAAGGGAATTAATGAAAAAAAAGTCAGATGAAGGCGGTCTAGGTATACCTGATCTAAAGCTATATTATATAGCAGCAGTCACCAAAACCATTTGGTATTGGCTAAGAAATAGACTAGTAGATCAGTGGAACAGATTAGGTACAAAGGACAAAAAATGGTACAACTATAGTAATCTAGTGTTTGATAAACCCAACGATACCAACATTAGGGATAAAAATTCATTATTTGAAAAAAACTGTTGGGAAAACTAGAAATTAGTATGGCAAAAATTAGATATGGATCCACACTTAACACCATATGCCAAGATAAGATCAAAACGGGTCCATGATTTAGGCAAAAAGAATGAGATCATAAATAGATTAGAGGAACATAGAATAGTCTACCTCTCAGACCTGTGGAGGAGGAAGGAATTTATGACTAGAGGAAAACTAGAGATCATTATTGATCACAAAATAGAAGATTTTGATTACATCAAACTAAAAAGTTTCTGTACAAACAATACTAATGCAAACAAGATTAGAAGGGAAGTAACAAATTGGGAAAATATTTTTACAGTTAAAGGTTCTGATAAAGGTTTCATTTCCAAAATATATAGAGAATTGATCCTAATTTATAAGAAATCAAACCATTCTCCAATTGATAAATGGTCAAAGGATATGAACAGACAATTCTCAGATGATGAAATTGAAACTATATCCACTCATATGAAAGTGTTCCAAATCACTACTGATCAGAGAAATGCAAATTAAGACAATTCTGAGATACCATTACACATCTGTCAGATTGGCTAAGATGACAGGAAAAAATAATGATGAATGTTGGAGGGGATGTTGGAAAACTGGGACATTGATGCATTGTTGGTGGAGTTGTGAAAGAATCCAACCATTCTGGAGAGCAATTTGGAGCTATGCCCAAAAAGTTATCAAACTGTGCATACCCTTTGATCCAGCAGTGCTACTACTGGGCTTATATGCCAAAGAAATACTAAAGAGGGGAAAGGGACCTGTGTGTACCAAAATGTTTGTGGCAGCTCTTTTCGTAGTGACTAGAAACTGGAAGATGAATGGATGTCCATCAATTGGAGAATGGTTGGGTAAATTATGGTATATGAAGGTTATGGTATATTATTGCTCTGTAAGAAATGACCAGCAGGATGAATTCAGAAAGGTTTGGAGAGACTTACATGAACTAATTCTGAGTGAAATGAACAGAACCAGAAGATCACTATACACTTCAACAACAATACTGTATGAGGACGTATTCTGATGGAAGTGGATATCTTCAACATAAAGAAGATCCAACTCACTTCCAGCTGATCAATGATGGACAGAAACAACTACACCCAGAGAAGGAACACTGGGAATTGAATGTAAAATATTAGCACTATTGTCTATCTACCCAGGTTACTTATAACTTCGGAATCCAATACTTAATGTGCAACAAGAAAATTGGATTTACACACATATATTGTATCTAGGTTATATTGTAACACATGTAAAATGTATGGGATTGCCTGTCATATAGGGGAGGGAGGAGAGAGAGGGAGGGGAAAATTTGGAAAAATGAATACAAAGGATAATGTTATTTAAAAAAATTACTCATGCATATATACTGTCAAAAAATTATAATAATAAAATTAATTTTTAAAAAAGGGAAAAAAAACAATTTTTTCACCTTTAAAATGGAATATTGGAATTTTTCTTATTTATGTGGACACCTCTCTTCTGTTCCATACCTTTCAGAGATCATTGATAGTTGCTTAGTTATTGTATACTCTATTTATTTAAATTCCCTGGACCCAAAGTTTTAAATTCATTAAAGGAAACCACATATTTTCCCTGTATCCCTTCATTTGTTTTGGACAAATATCAATATAGCCAATCTTGAATCTTTTTAATCATTTAAATTACTCCAAGTAGTCTGCAATAAATTCATCTCACTAACTCTGATCATATATTTATTGTTTGAGTCTCTCTTTTAGTTAATTTGGGAGACATAGAGTTCAGATAGAATAATTTCCCTGAAGGAATACTAATAGGTTGACCCATGATAATATCAGTACTTATAACACTACATGAAACAGGAAAAAATTCACTAGACAATGTGATAATGTAAAGTTTATATTGTTTGATGTTTCAGTTTGAATATGGAGTTAGCTAAGCTATGTAATCCTATTATCCATAAAGCACACAAAAAGTAGATAAGCTATACTTCATTATTTTATCTGATATTTCAATCAGATAATGTTTGCAGCTTTTGATTGGATGAGACCCTTGACTTGTTACAGGGGTCTTCTAATTCCTTTGAGAATTAATATGAGATTGCTTTCCCTGTTTGTGGTTCCAGTAAAGAAACTTCACCCATTTGAGCTTCACTCAAGACTACTTTTAATAATTTACTTCAAGAATCTTTGCATCACAATTGAGTCTTATTAAAAGTACTCCTTATATCTGATACTAATTTCCTGTTCTCAACCAAGCCTATTCTTAGCATGTGTAATATCATCTTTAAATCCTACCTTTAATCATCTTTCCCCTTGGACACATCATCTTCAGCATCATGCTGGCTAAGTTTCTTGTGTCCATGGTGACAAGCCTGTCTTTTCATTGTGTGTGTGTGTGTGTACATTTATTTGCCTGTTTGCTGGAATGTATAATAAAGTTCAGATTTGTACTACTTTCCAGATTTCCAATTCCCTAACATTTCTGAACCTCAGTCCATTAGGCAGAAAGATAAGAAGATATATAAGTGAGAGATGACTGAGAGAATCTAGATAGAGAATAGATCCTAGATTTTTCATAGTGAGAAACATGTTAACTACATTCCAAATAGATTATATAAATGGAGAAAGATATATGGCTTGATAGATAGCTATTCATTTGCTAAGGTCTCAATTCCTCTAAGGAGTAATCTGATCTTTTCTTGATCTTTCTTTTTTTTTTTTTAATGATATAGAAATATTCTACCTCAAACCAAATTCAACTGATAGTCACCATGTCAAGTTTGAATTGGACCAATTTACATCCTGCCACTTTCATTCTGATTGGTATACCAGGACTGGAAACTCTCCACATCTGGATCTCCATTCCTTTCTGCTTTGTATACATGTTGGCTCTTTTGGGAAATTTGTCTCTTCTGTTCATCATCAAGACTAACCCAGGCTTCACGAACCAATGTATCTTTTCTTCTGCATGCTGTCTGCTGCTGACCTAATTATTTGTTCCACTGTCATGCCCAAGATCCTCAGTCTTTTCTGGTTCAAAGATAGGGAAATCAACTTTGAAGCCTGCCTCACACAAATGTACCTGATACATTCTATGTCCAGCATGGCATCAGGTTTCATTTTAGCAATGGCCTTTGACCATTATGTGGCCATCTGTAAACCCTTGAGACATTCAAGTATTTGACTTATAAGGTCATTGGGGTAATTGGACTGGTTATTGTTCTCTGAGGAGCTGTGCTTTTTGGCCCTCATCCCTTTCTCCTGAAATGGCTTCCATAATGCCAGACCAACATAATTTCTCACACCTATTGTGAATACATGGCTCTAATTAAATTGTCCTGTGCCACAACTAAAATATGCAGAGCTTATAGTTTAATGGTTGCTTTTCTTACTGGGGGTCAGGAATTTATTTTGATAATCTGTTCCTATGTGCTTATTCTATATGCTGTCTTTTGCCTCCCTTCAAAGGCTGCCGGGCTTAAGGCACTGGGTACTTGTGGCTCTCATGTCTGTGCCATCTTAGTTGGATATACTCCAGCTTTTTTCTCCTTCCTCACTCATAGATTTGGTGGTCGTGTTCCTCCCCATGTCACATTTTTGTAGCTAATATATACCTTTTAATTCCACCTATGTTGAATCCTATAATATACGGGGTAATAACAAAGAGGATACGGGAAAGATTCCTCCAAATTCTCAGTCTTACAAAGTTGTAAAGGTCATTAATTCAGTCTTTGCAAAGGACAATTTGGACACAGAGAATAAAGTCTCATATGAACATGTCCTTCACATTTCTTTACATATTTTTTCCCTCTGGTCACAAAAAATGTACCATGATTAGTTGGGACTTGGCTTAATTGTACTTGGCTATAATTATTTGGGACCCTACAATTGTGGTCTGCCACATATTAGGGTAAACAAATTTCTGATTTATATGGCAGAATGAACTGGTAATAAGTAAAAAATTTTATGCTGATCAGAAATGTTAGGATTACCAGGTGAGAATTCAGGTTGTCTGGACAATTACAAGGTGAGAACTCATGTTGACTTAACAGTTCTCTGGCTCAGATCTTTGGCTCAGTGTAAGAGCCCTTTAAATGGGCGCCACAGTGCATCGGGAGATTGAGTGGTCCGGAAGTAATTTCTGTGGATATTAGGACTGCCTTGTAGGTGGGATCCTGTCCATTTTGAGATAGCTTCGTAATGGGTGACTCTCTCGCTGATTGACCTCACAGGCCCTATGTAAGACCACTGCAGGCAGCAGTAGCTCTCTTTAACCTGGCACTTTTCACCCTGGCTCCCTAGCCTGGGTGGCCAAGCCAAGATGGATAGCCAAAAGAGGTAAGGATTTTGGTAGTGAACACATGGGTCTTCTGACCAGGTGTTCACTAGGGAACCAACAAGTCAGGGCATCAGTCAGGGCATTATGTGACTAAGCATAATAAAGGCTTTTAAGATTACACGTGGCTGTTCTTGAGTGTGCTACTGGTTATTAAGCTATAGATTCAAGAGATTGTGGCCAGAGACCTTTGAAGGCCTCAGAGGAGGCGAGCCGGGTAGAGTTCACACTGCTAAGCACAGTGGTCAAAGGTACTCTGGTGGGTCTAGGACAGACTAGTAATTGTAACTGCCAGGAGAGCACGTTACAGCTCAGGCCTTTAAAGGGAGTTTACATCTTAGGAATTCTAAGAGGAACAAGTTCATTGGTTGTAAGTAATTTCCACAAGCCCCTGGGAGTACCCACAAGTCAATTCTCTGGGAGGATAAAAAGAGGCAACATTGAACCTGGAGAGCAGTCTGGATTGGGGAAGGACAAGAGCTGGAGGAGATTCAGAGCCAGGATTCAGGAAGAAGAAGAGGCTGGCTGGAGGCTCCAGAAGCCTCCCAAGAAACCTGCTCATAGAGGAAAAGATTATACAGAAAAGAAACCTCCTCCCAGAGAAGGATTACAACTGAGAGACGACCAGACCCTCACAATTCAAGAATGTTACAAGAAGTGTTCTCCAACATGGTCTTAAAAACTTTTGGGGGGAACAGAAAAAACAAATAGCTAGACCTAGGTTACATACTCAGTTTGTGCCTGAACCAAGATAAATTCAGACTATATTATAAGTAGTCTTCAATGATGAGAAACCCATTACATATATATATATGTATATATATATACATATATATATGTATATATATGTATATATCTAATTAATGTTTCCATTTATCAAATTGAAAGCTACTCTGTATATGGTTTCTACTCTTCTATGATCAGAAAAGGAAATCCATTATTTTTACATTTAAAAGCCCATTAAATACATATGTTATATGTATTTATATGTGTATACATATAACATATATCAATCATTAAGCATTTTCTAAGTGCCTGCTTCATACTCAGCATTAATCTAGTCCTGAGATTATGAATAATACACAGATATACACACACAGACACATACACCACAGACAAGATTTAGTATAGAAAAGATAAGATGTTATTCAATGTCATGCCTATTATGTAGTAGATATGGGTTTTTTTAAAAATTCACATCTTCTGATTTGATTTCCAATATAATTTCCATTCAATTTCTTACTATCATATTGTCCCATAATTCTTCCTTTTTTAGATAAATTCACCTGTACTTTTTCATTGATGTACATATTACATGACTGCCAGTCTCACTATTCTTCTACCTTTTGATCAGATTTGGATTCATAAAACCTTACTTAATATTAAATCACTGTTCTGCCACTGGGACCCAATTTGAAAACTGCCCATTGGAGCCAAAAGACCCCTTGAAGAAGTCAAATCTTGTTTAAAAGAGTTTTCAGGACACTAAACCCCTACCAGAGAATTTCTCTAAGACAATGATGTTCAAAAAGGAAATTATATAGAATATAGAATTCTTAAAAAGAATGGTGGAACTTTTAACAAGACAATAATCCAAGTCTTTTTTTTTCCTTTGGAGGGAGATCTACAGTCAGCGGATATGGAAAAAATACAAGTCAGATGCTTTTGTTTAGTTTCTTTATTACTTATTGATTAGCTTAGTTTACTTTTGCTGTCAACATTATTGTAATAATCATGAACATTAAAATTATCTCTATCATCTTCTTTATACTACCACCATTACATTCACATTAGTAGTACAAATATTCCCACATTGGTTAGCTTATTATCATACCAGAAGATGGATGGATAGTTCCCTGGATAGTTTATAATTCATTTAGAGATAGGTAATGGACATACAATAGCTGTATTTACAGATAGAAAATATTTCACTCTCTGTGTCAAATTAATATACTATCCAATCATGTAAAGAAAAGTGTTGCTGTTGATACCACTATTACCATACTATAATAACAAAAACAAAAACAATTATAACTACTTCTATTTCTACTAACACTACTATATTACTATATTACTATTACTACTACTACTGCTACTACTACTACTACTGCTACTACTGCTACTACTGCAACTACTGCTACTAATAGTAATACTATTCCTATTATTGCTATTATTGCTACTATAACTATGACCATGACTAATATTACTGTTTCATGATCTAGAGAGAGGGATAGGTGCTTTGGCAATTTCTAGGCCATAACATAGGCCTTCTAAATGAAACAGTAATTCATGGGCAAAACAAGACATTATTCTATCATGTCATTAGTCCTCTTCAAAAATGTAGGAAAAACACCCATAGCAATGTAGTAAAAGTAGGAAGAATAGCAGTAGAATTTTCCTTTTCATAACCATCTAGGCTATTTATTTGACATAGAGAGTACATTATCTTATACTATTATTTGTAACTATTATATCTTCATCTTTTCTTTCCAAGTGGATTGTAAACCATCAGGGATTTAAACTCTTTCTTTGATGTCTTGCCACCAATCTAAGCTATCCAATATGAGGATATGTTCATTTACTGTTTGTATTGGTAATTAGTAATTGGTGATGATGAAAAAGATAATTTTAATGAATATGTTGACAATAATGATGATAAAACTAAACTAAGGGTTTTTTTTTTTACTTTATTTACTGGTGGTGCTTAGATAATTTTAATTAATATGTTGACAATAATTATGATAGCAAAACTAAATCATCTGAAATGAACTAAATCAAAAAGAATAAAACTAAATTATCTGAATTTTTTTTCCATCCACACTACCCAGGGACCTTCATCTAAAGAAAAGGGATTTGTATTATTATTATTATGTCAACAATTCCACAAAACTTTCCAATATGTTAATATATTAACTGGATTCAGAATATACACAAATAGTTTAGGTGAAAAGCTATTTTGTTTTCATTTTATTTTATATTTTCTTATTCAAATAATATAGAATTAGGTTTTACATGAAATTACATATATTAACTACATTTTATAAAGAGGGAGGGCTTTGGATCAAAATTATAAAACATGAATGAAATTACTTTTACTTATCATTGAAGAAAAATAAAAAAAAACATTCTTTAAACGACATAAAGCATAAATCTAGATATTCTTAACTCTATGAAGGCTTTCATCAAAGAAAAGGAAGACACTGAAAAAATAATTACTTAGATTACACATAGATATGAATATGTGCAACTAGGTGGTTCACTGGATGGAGTGCTAGTAAAGACTCAGCTTGAGTTCAAAACTTATCTCAAATTCTGTGTGACTCTAGGCCACTTAATTAACCCTTTTTATCACAATTTTTCATATGCAAAATAAGATGGAGAAGAAAATGGTAAAATATTGAAATATCTTTGCCAAGATCACATATAAAAAGTTGAAAACAACTGAAATACCTGATAAACAACAAAGATATGAACTTTCAAAGAACATTATCTGCTAAATAGCAATATGGAGGACAATCAACAGTGAGATTCCTTTCATGGAAATATTTAGAAACCCCCCCATCCTAATGTATATGTGTAAGTGATACATTTATAATTTTTCTAAGAAGCATGGACCTAGGCAGGATGACTGCTCCAGGACAACCCACACAGAAAAGACTCTGTTTCTCAGATCATTTTATTCCATAATCACTAATGAGATTAAACTTCCTGACTCCTTTAAAATGGACAAGTGTCACTAATGTTTTGAAATTCTCTAGATTTTAATGTCAGGACTTGATCTGGGCCTCAAGACAGTTGTTCAAATAATCCTAGAGGGTTTAATGTTAAAATTTTAATGAGACACTCCATGGTCCAATCTCTAGCAGCTATCTTGGGAATAGATCAATCTTTAGCAAACTCCAGCACTCCCAAGGTAGAAGCAGGGAGACTGAACCATTATAAAATGTCTAAGTGTGATGTTCCTGGCAAAGTTGACCTAAGACTTTGAACTTCCCATGACTGTAACAATCTATTTTTAGCTGGGATTTGTTTCATTCTGGTAAGTGGTTATATTTATAGAGGAACTGCAATGAGGAGGGTTGAGACTGAATCAGTGGTCTAGTGGGAATAAAAATATTTGGCAAACCTGACTTTCAAGAGCTGTCCTTGTCACCTAATATTTTTATCCTAATAAACAGATTTTTCAATCTCATCTTCACTATACCATTAGGCAGAGCTTTCAATTGCCTAATCTATACAATGAGAAGCTGAATTCAATGCTATCTAAGTGTTCTATCAGCTTTGAGGGTCTATGATTCTTTTGGGAAAAGAAAAAATTATTTTCAGCAACAACTTGGAAAATAGGTTCTGGGTGATTTTCAGAAAGAAAAGGCCAGCATAGTTAGTTGCCTTGGGTTCACAAAATTCCCTTCACAAACACACACACACTCAACAATTTACTAATGCGAGTAATGTCTGATGTTTTGATTCACTTTTTGACTACTAGGTATTGCTTTGGTTATCATCTCTCATCATTCATTTCTCAAATGCCTTGAATGACCACTCTTGGATAAGACAACAATTTTCACTAGAATACGGAATTAATCAGAACCTAACTCAGTATACCTTCACATATTAGATAGATACTAATTATTTTATTATTGATTGTTGACTGAATAACATCCATTCCCCTTCTTCTAAGAGGAACTACTATAATCTGGGAACTCAGGGCTCACTATTACTCTCATTAATTAAATTAAGTTTCAAAGTTAACATTCCCTATGATCAAAATTTATTACCAATGTACAGCTGTTAATGCTGATCTATAAAAATATATTCATTAGACAATCAAATATTTCAGTGGATAAATTTGGAGTAAGAAATATCTGAGTTCAACTTAGCGTTAGATACTTACTAGCTATGTGACCTTGGGTAAGCCACTTTTACTTCAGATGTCTCATCTATTAAATGAATTGGAGAAGGAAATGGTACCCAGTATTTTTGCCAAGAAAACCCCAAAGGGGATAATGAAGAATGAAAATAATGGAACTATAGCAACATAAGAGGGTATATCTTTGCAGATATCTTTTCATGCAAATGTGCATTACCAAATACTGATATCACTCCATGATCATATGAGTTTAAATGAACATATTCATCATTTGAAAGGCATTTACAAAATTGTATTAGGCTTCTTTTGATGTTTTTCTTTTAGCATGTGATACATTGCAGATTGATTACTTCTACTTGTAAGTTATTTGGAAGCTCCTCAATTGCATAATTAAGTGTATTTTGAAATATCAAAAGTCTTTTGCCTGAATGAAGGTATGATAAAGGTTTATATCTCAATTTAACTTTTGGTAACATAGGAAGTGTGAAAATCAGTTTCATATTGTTTTGAGGTTGAAATATATTAGCTTTCATTAAGTTGTTTTTTTTTAATCATAGTATACTTTTTATGTAAACATTTTATGTTGAATTCATTAAGAAACATTATCAAATCTGCATCAAAAGCTAAAACCCAAAGATATTCAGTCTTCTTTAGTGGTTTAAATGTGTTTATTTCACAAAGAAATTTTAAATCTTGGCCCTGAGTTTAAAAGAACACTAATACATTTTAACCTCTTTATTTTGGAATGATAGATGTGAACTCAAAATTTTAAAAAATTACAATATTACCAAATACAGGGCACTTAAAGCATTGTTGCTTTTTACCTGCATCATTAAATTTGTTGTGTTTCAAGCAGCGTGAAGTGATGGGAATCATAAACCATCTCTGTTGCAATTATTATACACTATTGTTACAGTGTTAAAGCGGACATATGTTAAACAAATGAAGGTGATATGTCCAATGAAATTTTATTATAAAATGTAAAAACTGTTCTTAGCTTGTAGATTATAGGAAAACAGGCGATAAGTAAGGTTTGGATTGTGAACTGTAGCTTTATCAGCCATTCTTCTGAGCCATTCAAATATTTGGCTACAGAAAAAGGAAAAGAAGTGTTATCTTCCCCTTATTCTTAAGTCAGAGTCTTAGAATGAGAAAAGAAAAGTTTCTGGTGACAAAAATTATTTTTCATAATTTTGGCTCCCAAAAATCAGCTTGATTCTTTTGCACTAGTAAAATTGTTACTGTAGGCCTACAGTCTAGAGTCAGAAATTCCCAAGAATGAAATTTTTAAGAGAAAAATATAATACATACAATAAGGATGAATAATGGGTGTTGTATAAAGAGAATAATGTAGATACAGGAAGCTAATCTATTACATGAGATTTTTAAATCATAAGAAATAAAGGAAACTAGAGGTTGATTCTATTAGAAATCTTTAGATAAAGAGCAAAATCAACAGAAATACTGGAAGATTTTTTTTCACATATTTATTGGATTAGATAGTTTGTAAAGTTCAATTAGTCTCTTAGATAAATTTCTGTGAAACATGAAGAATATGTTAATATGATTATAAAATATTTATCTCCATAAATATTTATCATAATATTGTATTATATTGTACTCAAACAAAAATTGATGATTCTCAGTTTTCCATTCTATTTTTGTTTCCATAAAAATCTTTCCTTAAAGGTGGCTAACATAATTTCCTTCTTGATCTGGTGCTCAGAACTTGATATCATTTGGTTCCCTTCTGATTTCTTCAACTATTTTAAATGTCACACTCTTACCCCAGAACACAAAAGTGTTTGAAAAATCAACTATAAAATTTTTATTGTACTTATAAAATCCAAAATTTTTTTAAACCATTCCAATTGCTAAGCCAGAATCATATCTTTTTCTTCCACCTGCAAGGCAATGGAAAAGGTAGTTAGGGACAATAAAGATATTGCCTTATAAAAGATATTAAAAATGTTTCCCAAATCAAAATAAAAAGTCAAATGGATATTTACCCTTTACCTCCAAACTCTATAAATGAATCCTTTTTAAATCAGCATAATCATTTTGATGACTGAATATATTATGCCTCTAATTATCTTGTTTATTTTACAGAACTTTCCCACTAATAAATTTTTCTTTAGATTTCCTTTGTCCTAACCTGATTTAAGTTTTTTTTTTAGATCTCTTGTAGGGGATGTCTCTAGATGGGAAGTGATAAGTACTCACAAATTCATGAAGCTCTCCCTTCCTTAAGATGTCACCTTGCACTTCTAAAAATTTATACCCATGTGTCCTGGAAACTAACTGGATATTACTTCCAACATAAAAGTCATCTTCTGTCATTATGACAGATTTCTTGACCTAAGAAAAAAACACACTTCTTGTTCCATTAGTTCAGATTGGACACCATTGGAATTTTCAAGAAATGATTATATGTGTGTATATGTATCTTTGTGTGTAAACACACACATATAAATTATATACTACACATATTTTCACACATACATACATATCCATAACCACACACCCACATGTTTGTGTCTGTGTGTTTCAAGAGAACAGATTTCTTATCTTGCAGTAATTACAATGTGGCCATAGATGGGCTTTATATCTATAATTTATAAGTTGCCTATTCTTGATTTCCATTATTCCTGTGATCTTGCATATTCTAGGAAAAGAAATGATCATTTCTTACATGCCTGCTATGTTTCCTATTACATAAAATATTTCTGTTGATTCTCATAAACACTCTGTGAATTAAGTGCTACATCATTCTTATTTTACATTTGAGAAAACTGAGGCAGAAAGAAGTTAAGTGATTTTCCAAATAGCAAAACTAGAAGGGTTTGAAGACAGATTTTAACTCAGTTCTTCCTGATTCCAAGCTTCTCTCTATTCACTTTGTTTCCCATATATTTCTCTTTCTGACTCAAAATACTTTCCCTTTAGATTTCAGTCCATCCTGCATTGATAAAACTCCTTCATTATTCCTGATATGACTCATGGCTCCAATGACTCAAATTCAATTGTAACTTCTAGGCTTATCCTTTCTGTCTAGTAATTTTCCCAAAATATTATTCAACAGGCAAAAATTAAATATCCCTTTCCCCCAGAATGAATCTTAGCTCCATGTATATAATTACAGACTAGCTCTAAAAGCTCATGTCATCTGTCATATGTTGTTACTATGATCATAAGTCATAGAAAGGATTTTTATGGAATGTAAGATTTGGCCTGATTCCTGAAAGAAGCTGGGATAGCATTTTCAAAATAATGTAAATTCAGAGAATATGAAAAATTACTAGTAAGTAATATAAAAATATAGAAAACTATGACAGTTTGGTATACAACAATTTAATGTACAGGAACAGACTGCTTTTTTTTTCTTTTTTTCATTTAGGTTGGGCCTTTTACTTTTTGAGTTACTGGTTTTCAGTTTTAATCTTTTTTTTACCAAGTAAAAGGGATGCACATAATGTTCTTCTATGCATTGTGCATATATTTTGTGATTGATGTCCTTGGGAAGTTTACAAAATTATTCTGAAATTAACTTTGTTAACATATTCTTTGAGATTTCTTCATTACAAAATAACAGCAGAAATACTTTTAAAAAAATAAGGATGCTGCTGCTGCTGAATGAGACTTGTAATCATAGAAGAAAAGTATTACCCTTGAAGATAAGAAGTGTTATTTAGAAAAAAAAATGTCCCCTTCTTTCTAGCTCCTTAAAGAATAAAAAAGACTACCCAAATCCCATTGACAATCAACTCTTTATATCTGGGATGATTGCTCAACTGGTGAGAATGAAAAAAGCATGCAGTCTTTAAGGTGCCAAAATAATCACAACAAAGAGTTTCTAAGTGGGAAAAGATATCTTTACAGAGTTGCCAGAAGTCTCAATATTAAACTGTAGAGTTCACACATAAGAAGTGGGCTTCTTAGAGTTGTAATATCTTTTTACTTGTTAAGTCCAATTCCCAGATCCTCAACAAGCATAAAATGACATACTAAGCATTCCCTTAGCAATTCCTCTCTTATTTTCCTTTAGGAAATGACTCAGGGGAGAGTTACTGGTCAGTCCTATCTTACTGTACTACTGTTTTATAATTCCATTGACCTTGGCCTTCTGGTCACAGTCAGTGTACTGAACAGCACCCAAGTTCCAATCTGCAACACTGAATTTCCTGTCGGATGGTGAGTAGGATTAGTCATTCCAAAACCAGTCATCTCACCAGCAGCCTCCTCTCTCTGGACAAACTTGAGAAGACTTTGTGAGGATAGAATCATTGGTTATCATGGTAGTGTCCAACATCTCATCTCTGGATCCTCCAATGGTAACCCTAATTGGGATCCCTGGTTTGGAACATGTGCAGTTTTGGATTGGATTCCCCTTTTGTGCTTTATGCATGGTAGCCCTACTGGGGAATGTTCTCTTGTTAATAATTATTCCTTCAGAGCGCAGTCTTCACCAGCCCATGTATGTCTTTTTGGCTGTGCTAGCTGCCAATGACCTGGGTCTCTGTGCTTCCATAGCCCCCAAGATGCTTGCCATATTTTGGTTCAGTGCTTGCTCCATGACTTTTGATGCTTGTCTTACACAGCTTTTCTTTATTCATGCCCTGCAAGGCATGGAATCAGGTATCCTGTTAGCTATGGCCTTTGATCGCTATGTGGCCATCTGTAACCCACTTCGTCATTCAGCCATCCTCACACCATCTGTTCTGGGTCAACTAGTTGGGGTGGTGGCAGCCAGGGCTGTAATTTTGGTGAGCCTGGTACCTATCCTGCTCAAACGTTTGCATTTCTTCCATTCCACGATTGTAGCTCACTCATACTGTGAGCACATGGCTGTGGTCAAACTGGCTGCTGTAGATACCCGCATTAATAAGGCCTTTGGTCTGTTTGTGGCTTTTTCTATTTTGGGCTTTGATATGGTCTTTGTCCTTGTCTCTTACACTTTGATTCTCCAAGCTATCTTTCGTCTTCCTCAGAAAGAGGCAAGGATCAAAGCATTCAACACTTGTACAGCCCACATTTTTGTTTTCCTTGAGTTCTATATTCTTGCCTTTTTCTCTTTTTTCAGCCACCGATTTGGCCATGTAGCACCATATGTGCACATCCTTTTGTCTACCATATACCTCCTTGTGCCTCCAGCACTTAATCCCATTGTTTATGGTGTAAAAACCAAAGAGATACGAGTAAGGGTGGTAAGAATATTTGTCCCAAAGTATTGCTCCATCAAGTGAATTAACATTTCCTTCTGTGACCATGAGAAGGATGAATTGTCTTCCTGGGAAGAGGCATATTATTAAGATGTCCTGGCTTTTTGACATATAATTTTTCTCTCTCCCTGGGGAGACCCAATGACACATGACACACATAGTAATGAGCATTGGGTGAGGGAATTAGGGTATGACAGAAACTGATGAAAACATGTATTATAATTCTGAAATATAAGATTATTAGCTGTGTCCCCTCTGGAAGTTATTACAGATGCTAGAGGTATAATCATTGAAAAGTTAAAGGCTAAATCACTATCACCTTTTTGTCCAGGTGAACGTTTCACTGATATTAAGGGCCCAGGCACTCTCCTTTAGCAAAAGATCAGCTGCAATGGATATTTTAGTAAGAATTAAATCTGGCCAGAGATTGTCCTAAATGATTTCTGGGTTTTCTCCTAATATTGTTATTCTAAAATTGTTCAAGATTAATGGCTAATTGACAAGGACATTCTACAACACAAAAACATGCATATTGAGAGTTAGACTTCATTGATTTGCTATCGAATTTCAATTTTCTTGCTTATTAACTATATAACTTTAATCATGTAAAATTTGAAAATCTCATTTTCATCTATAAAATGGGAAGATTAGAAGAGATAGCCTCTAAAGTCTTTAGCTCTACATTTATGATTTTATGTAATAGATTTACAAACCTGGTAGAGTGCGATCTCTTTATTTTGTTCACATTCTAAACAAAAAGGATATTATATCTGATAAGTTTACTGTTTCCAATGACATATTTTGGTTAGTATTTCTTTCAGCATTCTTTTAACCTCAGGATTTCAGAGACATGTAAAATACTTCTTTAACTTGGAAATCAGGAAATCTTAAGACAGAAAGGAACGTTGGATACTGTATAAGTGGAGTTATTGATAAATGAGATAGCTTTTTATGAAGAGGGAGAAAGTTTGCTTAGATGTATAAAAACTGTTTCACTAGACTTTTCCACAGAGCTTCAAATAATATGATAGTATCTTTAAAAATTATATAGAAGGTAGAAGGGCAATTTTGGCTTTCACTTTGTGGTTACAGTTGTGACAGTCATTCTATGATGAATTTCTCTTTATAGAGTCATGAATTTTTGAGTTTAACTTCAATATATGAATTTCTATAATATCATGAAGAATACCAAGAGAAGGTGAGAAGCAAAATATTTCTTGTAATAACTATCATCTCTTATTTTATAAAGACAGTTTACAAAGAAAATTCTATAGGGAACTGGAAACTTTCAGTGCATTCAGGAGAGACAAAGGCCTAGGTGTTTTCACTAATATTGTCAGAGTGTGAGGTAAACATTGACTTAAAAGATGAGTGAACTAGAATAATTATGGTAGGAAGCAAGACGACTATAAAATCAGTCCCAAAATATTGCTCAATCAAGTGAGTTAACGTTTCCTTCTGTAATTCTGAGAAAGATAAATTTCCCTTCTGGAAAGAAGGCAAATTATTGAGATTGCAAGGCTATTTGACAATTCACATGCTTTTCCTATAATTTTTCTCTCTCCCTGGGGAGACACGGCCACTCCATAATATATGATACACATAATAATGAACATTGAATGAGGGAATTGAGATGCTCTAGGAACTCATGAAAACACGGATTAGAACTATGAAATATAAGACTAGCATCTGTGATCACTCTGAAAATTATTACAGAAGCTAGAGGCATGACTATTGAAAAGTTAAAGGCTAAAGAACTTTCACCTTTTTTGTACATACACACACATTTGTGTCTAATGATAGAAAAAAAAAGTAAAGGAAGTTGTGCAATAACTTTATTATATATTTAAAAGTTGTACATAATAGATCTTCAGTCTCATATAAGATAATCTTTTTTTCCCCTCTATTCTACCATTATGAAAATATTTGTTTTATTTCTTAAGTCAAAATAAAATAATTTTTAAAATATAGACTCTAGTACAATTTTGTATGCCACAATATATTCAGTAATTCCAAAATTAATGGATATTCAATGTCCTTCCCTTTTTCTACTATAAAACATCTACTGTAAATATTGTTTCTTGTAAATTTGTGTCATCATACATCATGCTCCATGTTTCCTGCCTGGTCTCCAGGTTATTAAGACGGGAAGAAAGGAGGACACCATGTTATCAGGTCTTTATATTCTGCCAACTTTCCATGGGTCTTCTGCCCATTTCATTACAATTATCTTCAGAAACTGGTGAAAAGAGACAATACCAATTCTTCACACATCCTATCTGATGTTCAGTCTACTTCTGAAGAGAAGAACCTTTTTAGTCTCCCTCTGTTTGATGAGGAGAGAGGATGCTGTTGTGATCGTTGCCTTCTCACAGTAGCCACTTGCATCTTTTACCTGTTCTCCAGCCTCTTCTGGGTTAAAAGATGAAGGCCATTTCAATGTATGGTGTTTGAGGTGAGAGCGTATCATTTGCAAAAAGTTTCTATCTCTGAGTGAAGGAAAATACCATCATTTTTTTCTGCTGCAAATTCTTGCTCCTTTGCTGAATTGTTCAAGATTTTGAGGGCATAGCTCTACTGACACTAACAATGTTTCTAAAAATGTATCTTAATGATTAACTAGCTTTCCCTGGTTACATCCCCCCCTCTCCCTGTAATTCTAAACCAAAATAAATAATTATCTAAATCTATTATCCATTCCCCATTGCTAAATTCTTTATTCCCACTCATCTCAAAATACCTTCAGCTTGTCCCATGTCAAAATTGCTTATCCTCCTCCACTACGCTTTTTGAAATACCTGTTTCTTCTACCTTAAATTATTACCTTAAAACATATTTTTCAACTATTTCTGTTTCCTGAAAATTGGCAATAACCTCATGATAAAGCCTTCCTGTCTATATCTTTTTGCATCAGATGTACTTTTACTCATTTCCTCAACTCTCTGGTCAAGGTGGGAAGTTGGAATTATTCTAGTTCCTTAGTTTTGTTTCTAGGTTCTTCCCCTACCATCATATCTCAATAATATCACTTCTTTTGAAGTTCACTCAATCCATATCTTCCATCAAATTGAAATTATAACAGCTGTTGTCTATAGATCCCCAGAACAATTCACCTCCTTTCTTAATAACTTTAGTACTAGTTATCAATATTTCTCTCCCTACACCTTTCTCCTATGTACTAGGGGATTATATATCATAACTATGTATGTATGTATGTATGTATGTATGTAGGTTTATACACTCATAAATACAGATATGTGTAAATTTGAATACATATATAAGCACATGTATGCCTGTGTATATACATGTGTGCACACATACATATATACATATCTATGCCTCTCCAAACTCTTTAATCTTCCTTTTCCTCAACCATGCATTTTCAATGACATTCTACTCCTTCCTATCTCAACTACTCAAAAAATGTTTATGCCATTGATATTGGCATTAGTGACAAATGCAGCATTTCCACATTCATGAACTATGAAATTAACTTATGATATTCTATTGTCCTTCTACTTCTGCCTATTGGTGTCCCTTCCAATACTAAACCTTCCTCCCCACACCAAGTTACTAGGATTCTTTTTCACTGTGATATCCAATTCCTTGATACTTTTGTTCTCTTTTAAGCCATCATATCTGCACTACTTTTTTCATCTTTTCCCATCATGACTCCATGATTATTTATTTCTATTATAATGTCCTCTTCTTTGTCATAGTTTTGCTCTTGTTTTCCATTTTTTAGTTTTGTAGACTTTTATGATTTACTAATTTCACTCATAAGCACATGTAATCAATGCTAAATAAATTCATGAAACTGCAGATTTGGACCACCACAAATAAATGTAACAATACCTTAACTAGGTCCTCACTGCTACTAGGAATCCTTTTATTACCTTCTACTAATGACTGTCCTCATTACAATGATTTTCCAAATCTTTAATAATCACTGAACAAAGGACTTTAACTGAGCTTCCTTTTCTCCCCTTCTTATCTTACACCACCCAAATGCCTTCTGCTACTACTGCTTTCTTCACTCAAGTAGATTGTGACTTCCTGGAGACCCAGGGACAGCTTTTTGACTATTTTTCATACTCTAGAATTTAGTAGGATGACTGAACATAGTAAGTCTTTAATAAATGTTTATTGGCAACAGCAATATTATGTGATGATCAATTATGATATACATGGCTCTCTTCAACAATGAGATGATTCAAATCACTTCCAATGGTCTTGTGATCAAAAGAGCCATCCACACCCAGAGAGAGGACTATGGTAACTATGTGTGGTTCACAACATGGCATTTTCACTTTTTCTGATGTTGTTTGCTTGTATTTTATTTTCTTTGTCATCTTTTCTGGTTTGATTTGATTTTTCTTGTACAGCAATATAATTGTATAAATTTGTATGCATATATTGGATTTAACATATATTTCTACCATGTTTAACATATAATGGAGTACTTACCATCTAGGGAAGGAGGGTGTGGAAAGGGGGAATAACTGGAACACAAGGTTTTAGAAGGGCTAATGTTGCAGAATTATCTATGCATATGTTTTGAAAAATAAAAATCTTTAAGAAAAAAAGAAATGCTTATTGGCTTACTGACCCCAATGAAGAAAAAGATCTTTCTCTTTGTCCAAATTAAGCTTTCCACCTGTACAAGGGATTCTATCCCATTCTTCCTTCTTCAGCAGATTTCCCCTCTATAACATCCCCACTCTCCCACTTATTTTTAATCACTTTCTGTTTAAGGTTTTTAAAACCACCTACTAACATGCTCACATCTTGAAAAAATAAAGAAAATGCTCACGTGATTCATCATCCCTGGTAACTACCAATCTGTTTCTTTCCTCCCTTTTGTGGCTAAAAATTTTTTAAAGCTATCTTTAATATATACCTCCACTTCCCTTCCTCACACTATCTTTTTAAATCTCTACAATCTGAATCAATTGGAGAATGGCTTGGTTTCTTATAAATTAGAGTCAATATACAGCCATGAAGGATATGAAGAGACAATTTTCAGATGATGAAATTGAAACTATTTCCACTCATATGAAAGAGTGTTCCAAATCACTATTGATCAGAGAAATGCAAATTAAGACAACTCTGAGATACCACTACACACCTGTCAGATTGGCTTAGATGACAGGAACAAATAATGATGAATGTTGGAGGGGATGTTGGAAAACTGGGACACTAATGCATTGTTGGTGGAGTTGTGAAAGAATCAAACCATTCTGGAGAACAATCTGGAATTATGCCCCAAAAGTTATCAAACTGTGCATACCCTTTGATCCAGCAGTGCTACTACTAGACTTATATCCCAAAGAAATACTAAAGAAGGGAAAGGGACCTGTATGTGCCAAAATGTTTGTGGCAGTCCTTTTTGTAGTGACTAGAAACTGAAAAATGAATGGATGCCCATCAATTGGAGAATGGTTGGGTAAATTATGGTATATGAAGGTTATGGTATATTATTGCTCTGTAAGAAATGACCAGCAGGAGGAATACAGAGAGGCTTGGAGAGACTGACATAAACTGTTGCTGAGTGAAATGAGCAGGACCAGAAGATCATTATACACTTCAACAACAATACTGTATGAGGATGTATTCTGATGGAAGTGGATATCTTCAACAAAAAGAAGATCTAACTCAGATCCCATTGATCAATGATGGACAGAATCAGCTACACTCAGAGAAGAAACACTGGGAAATGAGTGTAAACTTTGTGCATTTTTTGTTTTTCTTCCCAGGTTATTTTTACTTTCTGAATCCAATTCTTCCTTTGCAACAACAATAACAACAACAACAACAAAAATTTAAGTTCTACACACATATATTGTATCTAGGATATACTATAACATATTTAATATGTATGGGAATGCCTGCCATCTAGGGGAGGGGGTGGGAGGGAAGGAGGGGAAAATTCGGAACAGTGCAAGGGATAATGTAAAAAATCACCTATGCATATGTACTGTCAAAAAAAAAGTTATAATTATAAAATTAAGAAAAAGAAAGACACACTTCAAACATACAATATAATTCAACTGGCTTTAGGAAATTATATGTTATAGAATAAAGAAAAAGAAGCAGCAAAAGGGGGAGGTGTCAACTAAACTAGATGAGAAGGATGAATCAGATAACAATGGAGTTAGGTACAATTCTGAGCAACAGGGGCATTTCCCATCTCCTCCCTCAATTAACCCTTCAGGGGTGGAGGAAGAAGGAGCAGGGGAAGAGGCAGCAACACAAAAAGAATGGCCTGTTAAGCAGCCTATGACAATATTAGAAAAATGCATTGATTAAGATTAAGAGAGAAGGACAGGATGTAAGTGATTTTATAGATGCATACCCTGTGACTGATGAGACTGACTCTTCAGGTCAAAAAAGGAAAAGTTACACTCCTTTTAATTTGGATAAAATTAAGGATTTGGAAAAAGGTTGCACCGTTTATGGAGCCACATCATCTTATGTTAAGATGTTAATAGATAATTTGTCTTATGAAATCCTAACCCTTAATGATTGGAAATCCATAGCAAGGACATGTGGACATGTTTAGAACCTGAACAAAACTTGTTGTGGCTTTCAGAGTTTCATGAATTATGTAGGATTCAAGTCAGAGGCAATAGGGAAACAGGAGTTAACATACAATTCACTTTTGACCAACTCGCAGGTGAAAGTCAGTATGGAGAGAATTTGGAACAGATTGATTATCCCATAAGAGTGTATGTGCAAATTTCTAAGGGTGCAATAAAAGCTTGGGGTTCCCTCTCCAGACAGAAAGATCGAGGGGAGGCTTTCACTAAAATAGAGCAAGGTCTCAATGAACCTTTTGCGGATTTTGTGAGACTTCTGATAAATGCTGTCAAAAGAACTATTGGAAAAAATGCAGCTACAGAAATAATGACTAGACATTTGGCTATGGAAAATGCCAATGAGATTTGCAAAAGAATTATATAGGGACTAGACAAAGATGCTTCTTTAGAGGAGATCATAAGATGCTGTGCTACAGTGGGCACCAATATTCATTCAGACTATGATGAACATGGAAAGACAGGGTCCTTCCTGGCAAAGGACTTCTAGGGAAACTCGTTTATTTTCAATGTGGAAAAGTTGGACATCTAAGAGCTCAGTATAGATATGAAGATAGAGTGAGAAGACAGGGTGAAAGAAACCTAAAACTCCATGTCCACAATGTCACAAGGGCTTCCACTGGGCCTCAAAATGCAGACTGACCCAGAGAAATGAGAGGTGGGGCCCAGCTCCAAGAACTCAGTCAAAAGATGGGTGGGGCAGGATGGCAACTGAGGTTACACCCAAAGAGTCTTTAGAAGGTCAGGTCTCTGATGTAACCTATTAACCCAAAAGTAATCACATGGAAGAAAGGGATTACCTAATCAGTCAACCAAAAAGCAATCAGATAGCATAAATTGATTACACTTGGGGAGAGTACAGGCATTTTAAACCAAAAGGGCAGTGTCCAATGCAAACAGCTCCAATGCAATGCCAGATGATGAGATTTAGAAAGTGGTAAATAGAAGGGGAAATTAGGTAGGTTAACTACCTGGGAGAGAGGGGTTTGCTTATATTTTAACAGACATGAGGAAACAGGTGGAGAAGGAAACAAATGGATGGCAACAAGCACCTGGAGAGAGACAGAAAAGGAGAAAAACCTCAAAACAAAGGAGAAGATCTAAGAAACTTCTGACACTGAAAGAGTATGCCTGATAAAGAGACTGTTGAAGAACTTTAAAACTAGCAGGAATCATTGGATTCCTTAACACAAGATAACACTGTTAAAGGACTTGAAAACCAGCAGAGATCCATTGGATTCCTTGAGATAAAAAATTGTTGATGAGACTATTGCAGGATTTCAAAACTTGCAGGAATTATTGGATTATTGGCACATGAACTAATGGAGAATGGATTCCATTTGGACTATTTCTAGAACGTCTCAATTTATGATTATTTGATCATGTTATTTGTTACATCGCTTCTAGCATGTGTTATGATGCTATGTGTTTATGTAATTTATGTAATCATGTGTCTCCCATATTGATGGTAATGATGGTATTGATGATATTGATGGTAATTGATGGTAATCTCCCATTTGATGGATTTATGTATACCTGTTTCTTTTTTTTTTAATTTTTAAAATTAATTTTATAATTATAACATTTTTTGACAGTACATATGCATAGGCAATTTTTTACAACATTATCCCTTGTACTTCCTTCTGTTCTGAATTTTCTCCTCCTTCCCTCCACCCCCTCCCCTAGATGGCAGGCATTCACATACATATTAATTATGTTATAGTATATCCTAGATACAATATATTGTGCAGTATCCAATTTGTTGTTGTTGTTGTTGCAAAGGAAAAGTTAGATTCGGAAGGTAAAAATAATCTGGGAAGAAAAACAAAAAATGCAAACAGTTTACAATCATTTTCAAGTGTTCCTTCTCTGAGTGTAGCTGATTCTGTCCATCATTGATCAATTGGATCTGAGTTAGATCTTCTCTTTGTTGAAGATTTCCACTTCCATCAGAATACATCCTCATACAGTATTGTTGTTGAAGTGTATAATGATCTCCTGGTTCTGCTCATTTCACTCAGCATCAGTTGATCTAAGTCTCTCCAAACCTCTCTGTATTCCTCCTGCTGGTCATTTCTTACAGAACAATAATATTCCATAACCTTCATATACCATAATTACCCAAACATTCTCCAATTGATGGGCATCCATTCATTTTCCAGCTTCTAGCCACTATAAAAAGGCTGCCACAAACATTTTGGCACATACAGGTCCCTTTCCCTTCTTTAGTATTTCCTTGGGATATAAACCCAGTAATAGCACTGTTGGATCAAAGGGTATGCACAGTTTGATAACTTTTGGGCAATGTATACCTGTTTCAAGGTCATGACCACCCTACGTTCTAAATCAAAAGAGAGGGGGGAATGCTAGTTTCCTTACTGGGTGGTAAGTAGGTACCTAACAATTCTCTAGCTCAGAATTCACACCTTTAGTCCACACCTTTAGACTTCTGAAAGGAGTTTATACCTTTAAAGGAGTTAAGACCTTTCAAAGAGCTTGTCATTATTCTGCAAGGAGTTCCCTCCCACAAGCCTATTCTCTGGGATGATTTAAGGAGCCAAGATTCAGGAAGAAGAGCTTTTGAGATTCTACTGTGGTGCTGACTGGGGACACTTGGACAAGAGCAGATTCATAAGGACTAAAGGAAAAGCCTGCTTGTGGAGATTCACAGGGAGGATTGACTTCCGGGAAACCCAGAATCCTACACTTTTGGAGGTAAGTCTGATTCATTTCCAAGTCTACCTTCATCTTCCTTCCTTCTGTTCGTGCTTCGAGGAGCTGCTGGGGTGGCCAGGATGAAGACAGACTTAGAGCAGGAAGTGATTTCTTTGCTCTCCTCGTCTACCAGTGGCTCCCTGGGAACGTTCCAGATTTGGCCACCATTTTGATTTGGATTCATTAAGGTGGCCCACGGCCTGCTGAGGGACCGGGCCCTTGATGCCACAGAGACTCAGAAGGACCTTCTGGGCACCAGCGGCCTTCTCTTCCTGCTGCCCGTCCCGGGCAAGAGTGTTGTGGCGGCCAAGGAGGACACCTACTGGCTCTCCGCCCTGCGGAGACTCAAACAGCAGCTGCAGGTGAACCCCTTCCAGTCACGGGTGCCCCTGGTGGTTCTTGTGCCTGGCCAGGAGGGGGCCAACATGAGGGACGTGGAGGACGGTCTGAGGCTTCAGAATTTGCTTTCATCCCAGTTTATCTCAGATTACATGGCCTTGGAGATCCCAGCTGCTGTCAATGATCTCCAACGCACCAACAGGGTGTCCCAGGCCATCAAGTGGCTGGTGTCTCGCTGCCCCAGCTCCCTGGAGCTCTGCTGCCAGACCCTGCCCTAGTACATTGAGGAGCGCTTCTTGTATGACCACAAGGAGCAATGTGTGGCCAGCCTGGCCTCGCAGGAGCCCGGTGCCATCATTGAGCTCTTCAACACTGAAGTTCCTGGTGGATGTGGCCTCCTGTAAGGGTTAAAAAGCCTCTAGAAGCAAAGAATACAGTTCAAGGCATGTGAGAGGACCTGGGGCATGAGAGGTTCTGAGGCACGGACGAGTCCTACATGGAGGTGGGGCATAGCCCCAAGAGACGGTGTCTGACCCCAGATACCAAGCCTCCCTCCTTAGTGCTCTCAAAGCCTAGCACGCCTCCCTCCTTCTTCTCCAGCCAATCCCATTATGCCAGATTCCTAGAAGACCCCCTCCCTTCCCCCATATCATCAGTGGGGTATAAATATGTGGCTATCTCAGAATAAAGTTCTCTTTCGCTTCACCCCTAGCTAATGGTGGTCTATCTCTATGGGATCCGGGTTGGTGCCCGAAGACAAGTAAGTGTGGCCTAGTTGTGCCATCAACGGACGGGCATTAAAAGTAGCTCTAAGGGGAGTTACCAGGTTAGAGTAGTCCATAGGGGTGTAATAGCCTCCTCAGAGAAGCTCTGCCACCTGTCCTGGCCCATCACAGAGTTCACAGAGCCTGCGGCAACAAGCTGCTTCCTCACCTGCGGTGGAACACACCGGGCCACCTGGCCTGGCTGAAGAAGGCCGTTGTCTCTTTCCAGCTGCCCCCCATGGACCTCCCCGCCCCGGGAGCTCCGTGGCCTCTCGTGTGCAACAAGATCTCCCAGTACGTCTCCCAGATCCCGAGCTGTTGCCAGACGCAGCCCATCCTGCAGTCTCAGGTGGAGAACCTCCTGAGTTGGAGGTTCGGGCAAGTGGAGGAACAAAGACCTGGGGGCCTAGGGCGAGACGGGCCATGTGGAGGAGATTCCATGGGATGACATCATCGCTCTGTCCATTAGTCACAAGCTGCGGGACTGGAAGCCTCCCACTCTGCCCATCCACGTCAGAGGCTCTGAGCGAAGATGGTCAGATCTGCGTCTACTTTTTCAAGACCCACTTAAAAAGCTACGAAGTCTCCAGGGCCTGTGAACACGCCGGGCTGCAGACCCAGAAGGAGATCCAGCGGCACGGCCACGGACGTTTGGGCATAAAGCCATTGCGCTCTGCCAAGAGCCTCTCCTCGTCTTGGCTCCACGTTCCCTACGGCGGGACCGGGGCCCCGGAGAGCGGCCACACTGGCCGTGTGCCCTACGCCGAAGAGCTGGCCCGCACCGCCTCGGCCGAGGAGCTGCTCCCGGGGCGCCTGGCCGCCAGCCTTCAGCTGGAGAAGGAGGAGGGCAGGAGGTCGAAGATCAGCTGCGTCACTGGCTGTCGGGAGACCGGGAGCAGGGGCCTCATTCGAGCCCCCTCCCCGTCTACCTTCCTCAAGCTCTCCTATCGATGCCTCAGACTCTGCGGCCCGTCCTCCGAGTGTCAGCGACCAGCAGCCCCCAGAACCAGAAGGCCGCCGAGTGGCGGTGGCCGGCCCCGGCCATGGGCGTGTCTCTGACCCACAAGCAGAGACACTTCGAAAGCCTGATTCAGCGCACTCGAGAGGAGGAGCTCCTCTGGGAGTGACACCTCTCCAACTTGTTGGATATGATGGACATCTGACCAGCCGGGCAATGGGGAGGGGGCTCAAGGCCCGGGGGCAGGGCTCTGCGCGCACACAATAATGTTGTCTGTGGACGCTCGCCCAGTGGCTGTAACTCATGAAAATAAAGACTGGGATTGTCAAAAAAACAAAAACAAAACAAAAACAAACAACAACAACAACAACAACAACAAAAAAAAAACAAATAAAAAAACCACACACACACACAAAAACCCACAAACATACAAAAAAAAAGAATGAGAAATGTGACATGTTTATATTTATGATATCCAGTCTGAATGAAATAATCAAAATCGTTTACTCTAATCCCAGACTCAGAAGAGTTAGTATTTCCATGAGTAAATTTGATATGATACATGGAAAATAGGGAGAGAAACTGAGGCTGATGAAAGTTGAGGGCTAGCAAGATAGCCTAAGGCTGCCAAAAGCAGGGAGGAAAAATGAGGAGGGCGTCTATTTTTTGGTTACAGGAGACCTATTTTCCCATGAAAGAAGAGTACCTACCCTCTGTAGGTTACCATGAGTTCCATCATCATAATTCTCACTGACATTGAGCCAGTTCTTTCAATGATATTTGCACAGCACAGTTGTTTGAGCACAGGGCATGAAATAAAGACTTTTTAAAAACTGCTTCTGAGGCTTCCTCTCTTCTATAGTCTACTCGAAGAGTGGGACACCCTTCTCACGAGAATGTACAATGAACTTTGCTTTTCTCTAGAGCTCTCTCCAGCTTTTTTTATTAAATGGTGTTCCCTCACCATTTCCGTACCACACAGTTTGGGGGCTAGTCCGGATCCTTTACTCGGTGAGTAAGTGAACTTCTGGGTGCTAGTGGGGTGGCGCCCTGCCTTGATTTAGGCAGCCTGCCAGCATCCAGGGGCTTCTCCTTGCTCCCTGACGTAGAGTGGACCCAAAGTGGAGAAACTCAGAGAAAAGCAACGGAAACTCCGCGGTGAAAATCCCAACTGGTTGGTGGAGGACAGATCAGTCAAGTAATTTGCTGTGCAGCAACCCAGAGGTAAGCGTCCTGTGAAGCCCCTTGAGTCTAGTTATAGGTTCTGGAGGGGGCTGTAGACGGTAGACAGGAAGAGAGCTAGGCCTTCCTGGGTGACTGAGTTAACTGGCGATGGTTAGCGTGTTTGGGCGTTTAGGAGTCTGTTAAACTCCTTCCAAATTCAATGGGTGTGGCCTAGTCCCAGCCAGCCCTGGCGGAGAGAAATGAGAAAAATATCAGAAAATACCGGTAGATAGTCCCTTGGGAAATAAATTAGGTAATTGGAACAAACTGCCAAAATATGAGGAAAAATAAAAAGCAAGAAAAAGATGATAAGGTATCGTTGTTTTGTTGCAGACTGGTGGTGCCAAAAGGATTAAATGGTACCTGAAGGGAAGGACCCTTCCAGGGGCCTTCGGGCGGGGAGGAGAAATATGTCTTTTGAAACAGGGGTCGTTTCAGCTGACCAGAAATAGCTGCTAGTAAATCCCATTTGGGATCAGAAACCCTGTACATCGGGAAGTATGTGGGATTGAGCCAGTGAAGATGGTGGCTTCCTTCCTTTTCCTCCCATGTGTCCTGACTGCAGCAGGGCCACGTGGGCCGGGGGAAAGAAACCACTATTTAGTGAAGTTCATTGTTTTAAATGTGATGGCAAAAGTAGTTTTATATTATTGGGAACTTAAAGCTGTGATTGGGATTTTAAGTTAAAACATAGGTTTTTAAAACAAAATGCCGGTAGCTTACTTAGGGGAGATTGTGGTTGTATCTCCCTACTTAGATGGTATGTTTGCTAGAGGTAATGGGTAATTTGTAGCTGAGCTATGCCTTAAGTGTTTGTCAGCTCTGTTGGGCATGTATTAAGTTTTATGAAATTTGGGTCAGTTACTTGCGAACATTGAAGTGTAAAGTTTAAAAATATATACATATATATTTACTTAAAGACGGGACAGGAAAGATTGATTTGTAAAAGTAATTAATAGTTTAAATGGAGCTATGCTATATTGGGTCGGGAAGCATGGTGGTGTGGGGGAAGGGTGACCACGTGGAGAGGTCCCTCCTCCCATTAAGTATAGTGGGGTTTTTTGTTTGTTTGTTTGTTTTTAATAACTGCACCTCCTTGCTGATTTAGATATTAATTATTTCTACTGTTTAAAGGAACAGCCTACAGTTATATGGTGTTAATAACTGAATGTTTTATTTTTATTTTTCAAGTCTATAACTGTTCTAAGGAGTTGGAACTGAAGTTTTCTGAAAACAAGTTATTCAATATTTACATGCGTGATAGTCTCCTTGTTTAAAGATTATTTTAATCTGATCTGATAATTTGATAGGGTTATTTGCAAAAATTTTAATCCTTTTCAGAATGAAGAGAGTATTAATGTTAACTCTGAAAGACCTGAAAGTTTCTTTTCTGTGGAAACGGGATGGACAACATGAGATTTAGAATTTTTCTTGTATTGAGTATTTTGAAGGCAAAATAATCTGTAATGTCAAACCTAGAACCATCTACTTTATGAAAGAAACTGTATAATCTGTAAACTTTCTAGGATGAATCTTTACTGTGATTCTTAAGAACTACATTCACCTGAAGCCTTGATTAATGATAATTGCTGTAGGAGATAAAATCTTTTGGGACTGAAGCTAATATTTACTTGGAGTTTTGAATTCAGGTGTAACTGTTTGCATAGGTCTTTAAACTCCACCATCTGGAGGTGGGATGGTTAAAATTAGGACATTATGTTTGTAATCAGAGCCAAGTGGTCAGTGAGATATACAGTACTAGGACCGCTCCCACTTTGCCTTTCTTTTTGAGACGAAGCTGGCAATCTCTGAAACCCCAATCCTAGACTCCTGAATATAGATCTATATTCAGATGCGTTTTTCATATTTTGCATGATCATGGTGGGGAAAGAACTTATATGGAAAGAACTTTTGACACTCAATCCCCTATTAAATATGCACAGAAAATAAAAGGAAGGGATATTCAAGTTAGAACAATATTAAATCAAGAGGGCTGGGAGATGGCTCACAGATTCCAGAATGTTGAAACATGAGGCAATACTATTAGAAAAGAATGCTCCATAATCCAAGATCATAATTTTAATCCTGCTTCCTTTTTGTCCCCTGGAGAACAGAACTATTGCTGTATAAAACTGTATGACTATTGCTATTTTGGGAAATTTACTAGTCTGTTATGTATAATCTGATAATTTCTGTAAACAGGGGGGAAGGAAACTGAGATTTCAACTGGTCAGAAAATTGGGAAAAACTGATGTCTTATTTCAGTTCAGGCCGAATTGGAAACTACTTACTCTTTGCTTACCTTATCATTTTGGTTCCCTGATGAAGGACCTCGAAAACTAGACATAATCTGGGTACTGAATGGAACTCTGGAAAAGGTAAAAGATTTTTTTCTTTTTGCAGTGGACATCCAGGATGCTTCTGGCCTGGATCGTTGTTAGAGCTCTATGCTCGGCACAATTCTTTTAAGAATTGCTGCGATTGACGAAAGGTCTCCTTTTGTCTCACTCTCTTGTCTCTACAGATAAGGGAGAGGCTGCAAAAAGTTGAAAAAGCTCTTTACCTGTCCACTAGCTAGACAAACCTGATTATAGCAGATGCTGGGTTTGGAGAAGGCTGAGGAGACAAAAGGCCTTTTGCATCTCAAGGCTTTCTAATCAGACCTTAACCTTGCTTTCAAACCTTGCAATAAACATCTTTTTACTCATCTAGGTTTTCGGCCTGTAAATTCATTTACAGGCGACTCTAGCTGAAAATTTGCTAGACTATAATTGGCTGGCTTATGTTTTAACTTTGAATTATTGTCCTGACTCAGTCCTGCCTCAGTTTCCCTGCCTCTTAGTTCTGCAAACCTCCCCCCCCCCTGCCTCTTTATCAGAATACTTGATAAGACCTTATGTTTCAGAATAGCAGAATGTCTCTCCCATTACAAGTTAATGGGAATCTCTTATCAAAACTTCTTGAATTCTCTTGTGTGGAATTAGACATTCTGTATATGATTGTATTTGCATTGGGTGTTTTTAAAAACAAACTGATTTGTATGAATAATGTTCACTTATGAAAGATCTACTTGGATATAAACTCATTGAGACAAATTCCTTATTGTTATCAACACAAGGTTATGATAAATATTTGTTTAGAATTTATGGGAAAAAGAAATGGGTTTGCTAGAACTTCCACTGTTACCAAGGGCAGTCTACCTGCCCATTGGTCTGCTCAAACTTGTGAATTGTATGCTTTAAATCAAGGGTTGAAATTATTGTGGCACCAGGATGAGACTATATATATACACACTGATTTGAGATATGCCTGGGGTGTGATGCATGGATTTGGAGGGATTTGGGAGAAAAGGGGGACTGGAAAACATTCTGGAATATAGCAGTAATACATGTAAAGGGACATGAGATGGGAAGTTGTTTTGAGGTAAGGGGAAATAGATTAGCAGATGAGGAGGCCAAGGGAGCTGGAGACCAGGATATTTCTCACATAATGTCCTTGATACCTGTACTTCCCCCTAGTCTACCCTCTCCCAGTTTTACTCAGAAGGAAAAAGAGAAGGCCTCAACTCTCGGAGCAGTTGAGAACTCGGAAGAACGATGGCTCTTACCTGACGGCAGAGAGGTACTGACCAAAGCAAGTATGAGGCAAGTCCTTCAACAACTGCACCAGGGCAGTCATTGGGATGTCCAAAACCTGTGTGATGCTATACTGACAAGGTATGTTTCCCCCGGCCTATATATTATGGCTCGACAACTGGTGGACGGTTGTCTTGTTTGTCGAAGGACTAACAGGGCTGCCCAACGCCAGCTTCCAAAAGGGGGACCACCTCCTGGAATCAGGCCATTCCAAAGCATCCAGGTGGACTTTACTGAACTGCCACCAGTGGGTCGCCTTAAGTTCTTGCTGGTCATAGTGGACCATCTGACCTCATGGGTGGAGGCATTCCCGTCAGGCTGAGCAACTGCCTCGACAGTAAGTAAGGTCTTATTAGAACAAATTATTCCTAGATATGGAATGGTGGAGAGGATAGACTCGGATCAGGGAACACATTTTGCAGAATCTGATTAGGGCCTTAGAAATCACTTGGGATCTCCATACCCCTTGGCATCCTCCCTCTTCTGGGAAAGTAGAAAGGATGAACCAAAAAATAAAATGGCAGCTGACTAAGTTATCTTTAGACACCCAACTACCTTGGACGAAATGCCTTCCTCTCGCTCTGGTTAGAATCAGGACCAAGCTACGTAGAGATATTGGGCTTTCACCTTATGAATTATTGTATGGTCATCCTTTCCAGGCTTATCCTAAGGGAGACTGGGACCCTATTTTAGAAACTAAGGATTTGTTTGTTAAGAGATATGTTAAATCATTGCTGGAACATTTGCAAGGACTTCAACAAAAAGGGCTAATAGCTCAGACTCCTCCTCTAGGTTTCCCTGTTCATAGAATTCAGGTTGGTGATTGGGTGCTGATCCGTTCCTGGAAGGACGAGAAGCTGACTCCGTGCTGGGACGGACCCTACCAAGTGATACTGACCTCAGATACTGCGATTCGCACCCAGGAACAAGGCTGGACACACCATACCAGGACAAAAGGACCTGTGGCGCCACCTTTATCAGAGTGGACAGTTGAAGACAGGGGAGACCTCCAATTACATAAGAGGAGGGGACCTCCACTGAATGGGAATTGTAACTGTATGACTTTTCTTACTTTGGGTCTCTTTGCCTGTTTGTGATTTGATATATTTTCCTTTGGGAAGTTCACCTTAACTTCACGGTGTTATAATAGTTGAACATTATGAGGCTCTCGCTAAGCTTTGGGTTTATCTATTTCCTTATGATAGCCATAGAAACTAGACCTTTACCTTCTGGAGATGAGAACCAATTTCTCCTGCTCATGCAGAATATAGGGAGAACATTTAACTTATCGAATTGTTGCATCTGTGGTGGATCCCAACAGTTGAACCAATGGCCATGGGTACCTGTCCCCTTAAGCCCAGCCTGGATCCTTAGCAACAGATCCCAAATTCATAATGGGACCGGTTTCTGGAATTGAGAAGAGAAACATCAGTGGTCATTGACAGAAGATAGGAAAGGGAAATACTGCTTAAATCAGACAGGACAAGGTTTGAAGCTGGGAATTAGTGTATGTGAGTGGACCTATTCGAGAACAGACCTGAGGCCAAAGACAATTGACTGTGTCTAAATATTGGCTGGATACGGGGAGGAATCCTCAATTGAAGTGTGGGAAGGACTAGAAAGACTGTACTTTGGATGTTCTCCCAGAAATAGGAGAGCAGGGATATTGCTATCAACAAGTCACTACTGCTGAGTGTGATGAAGTAGAATGGGATGTATTAAGATGTATAAAAGAGAATAAGAGGAAAGGGAACATATACATTGGGTACAGTTACCAATGGGGTTGGTATAGTGTCACCCCAGGGACACCCGGGCAACATGGGACTCTGTTTTCCACATTTTGGAGTACCTCTAATCTAACAGGCCAGTGGCCAGTTGCCAATTGTAGTTGGAGAAAAGAGCAAGGTTTATGGAAATGCCAGTATGACCCCTTTGTGGGGAGAAGCCCCCTAGGGATGAGAGACCAACAATTTTTACAAGGAATAGCTCAGACATATTTCCAAGGGAACAACCTGCTCTAAAGGGTCATTATTGGATCTGTGGTTTAACTGCCTATACTCACCTGCCTCTCAATTGGACAGGGAATTATTATATTGGACTAATAAAGCCAAAATTTCTTTCTTCCCGAACAGGCAAACCAATATTTAGGGATTCAGTTGTATGATGATTTGGGAAGGGGGAAATGGAGTTTAGATACCTCCATCACTTGGACTGGAGATGCAAATGGTTGGGGGGAGGCCTGGCCTCCAGAAAGAATAGTCAAAGAGTATGGGCCAGCGACCTGGGCTCAAGATGGAAGTTGGGGATATAGAACTCCAATATACATGTTGAACAGGATAATTAGGCTTCAGGCAGTTGTAGAGATTATCACCAATCAGACAGCTGAGGCACTACATCTTTTGGCTGATGAAGCTACTCAAACCAGAGAGGCTGTTTTACAACATAGACTTGTGCTGGATTATTTGTCGGCTGAGGAAGGGAGAGTTTGTGCTAAACTAAATTTATCCACATGTTGTTTAAAGATTGATAACAATGGTAATCTAGTGAAGGAAATCACTAAGAACATTAGGAAACTTGCTCATGTTCCTGTACAGACTTGGACCTCACTGTTCAATACTTCTTGATGGTCCTTGTTTGGGAAGCTGGTGGAAGCAGCTCCTTTGGTTTGGCCTTATAGCCCTTAGTGGTGTTATATTACTCTCTATCTGCATTCCTTGTTTGATCAGATTAATAACCAGAATTGTCCAAAACTCATCATCTGGAATGATCAGGTTGGAAGAGAAAGCTGAAGGGTCTGTTAAATAGATGCTGTTAAAAGGGCAAGGGTGGAACCGGTGGCCCAAGGCCAACAGGAACCAGAAGGAAGTGAGGAATTCATAGGGAATGTGAAATTATGTTACAAAATTTTGAAGAGATGTCAGTGTACAAAATAAGAGGAGGGATTGAATGAGATGAGGTGAGATCTTTCAAGACAGTTGTGAAAATCGAGTAAGGCTTCATCTACTTCAGAGTTCCAGTAGGCCTGAAGGACTCTGAAGTTCGAGCAAAGGGCATTGCCTTCCCCTCCTATGATATCATCTCCCTCTTTCATCTAAATATGGGGAACTATGTACTTATTGGTCAAGTTCAATTTCATGGGTAGATCTCCCGTTTAGAATGTAAGACTCTCAGCCAATGAGGATGAGGGTCAGTGGTGGGAGGGGGCATTTTGCTTAGGGATTAAAGGTGCTGTCCTGCCCACAGGAGGTGCTTCCTCTCTTCGATAGTCTACTCTAAGAGTGGGACGCCCTTCTCGTGAGAATGTACAATAAACTTTGCTTTTCTCTAAAAAAAAAAAAAAAAAAAAAAAAACTGCTTCTGCTACTACCTTTCTACAGCACCATGAACAAGTGCTCAATCTCTCTAAGACTGCTTTCTTGTCCATAAAATGGCGATGTTAATAATTGTAAGGTCTATGTTGTTGGGAGGTTTAAAGGAGACAAAATAACAACAAAGTTCATATGGAAGAATAAATGGTCGAGAATTGCAAGGGAACTAATGGAAAAAAAAAAGTCAGATGAAGGTGGTCTAGGTGTACCTGATCTAAAGCTATATTATATAGCAGCAGTCACCAAAACCATTTGGTATTGGCTAAGAAATAGAGGATCAGGTGATCAGTGGAACAGATTAGATACAAAGGACAAAAAAGGGAGCAACTATAGCAATCTAGTCTTTGACAAACCCAAAGATACCAACATTAGGGATAAAAATTCATTATTTGAAAAAAAACTGTTGGGAAAACTGGAAATTAGTATGGCAGAAATTAGATATGGATCCACACTTAACACCGTATACCAATATAAGATCAAAATAGGTCCATGATTTAGGCATAAAGAATGAGATCATAAATAGATTAGAGGAACAGAGAATAGTCTACCTCTCAGACTTGTGGAGGAGGAAGGAATTTATGACCAGAGGAGAATTAGAGACCATTATTGATCACAAAATAGAAGATTTTGATTACATCAAACTAAAAAGTTTCTGTGCAAACTATACTAATGCAAACAAGATTAGAAGGGAAGTAACAAATTGGGAAAATATTTTTACAGTTAAAGGTTCTGACAAAGGTCTCATTTCCAAAATATATAGAGAACTGACCCTGATTTATAGGAAACCAAACCATTCTCCAATTGATGAATAGTCAAAGGATATGAACAGACAATTCTCAGATGATGAAATTGAAACTATTTCCACTCATATGAAAGAGTGTTCCAAATCACTATTGATCAAAGAAATGCAAATTAAGACAACTCTGAGATACCACTACACACCTGTCAGATTGGCTAAGATGACAGGAACAAATAATGATTAATGTTGGAGGGGATGTGGGAAAACTGGGACATTGATACATTGTTGGTGGAGTTGTGAAAGAATCCAACCATTCTGGAGAGCAATCTGGAATTATGCCCAAAAAGTTATCAAGCTGTGCGTACCCTTTGATCCAGCAGTGCTACTACTGGGCTTATGTCTCAAAGAAATACTGAGGAGGGGAAAGGGACCTGTATGTGCCAAAATGTTTGTGGCAGCTCTTTTCATAGTGGCTAGAAACTGGAAGATGAATAGATGTCCATCAATTGGAGAATGGTTGGGTAAATTATGGTATATGAAGGTTATAGAATATTATTGCTCTGTAAGAAATGACCAGCAGGAGGAATACAGAAAGGCTTGGAGAGAGAAACAACTACACCCAGAGAAGGAACACTGGGAAGTGAATGTAAATTGTTAGCACTACTGTCTATCTACCCAGGTTACTTATACCTTCGGAATCTAATACTTAAGGTGCAACAAGAAAATGGGATTTACACACATATATTGTATCTAGGTTATATTGTAACACATGTAAAATGTATGGGATTGCCTGTCATCTAGGGGAGGGAGTAGAGGGAGGGAGGGAGGGGATAATTTGGAAAAATGAATACAAGGGATAATGTTATAAAAAAATTACTCATTCATACTGTCAAAAAAATTATAATTAATAATAAAAAAAGAAAAAATGTATATAAAGTGTATATAAACCTCCCCGCCATATCTCTCCAAATTTACTTATTACCTTTGAAGGCTACAATGTGGTTTAGAAACAGTAGAATATTTGATTTAAAGCTGGAAAAAGATTCAAAAGATTTGATCAATCAAACAATGTGCATTAATTAAACACCCACTATGTGGGAGATACTGTGCTAGGTGCTAGGAACAGCAATCCGACAAGAAGGAATTATTCTAAATGAAGATAACAATGTGTACATATATTGGCATATTTTCTTATTGTCTGTTCATTTTTCTGCCTCTTTGTTACACCATCTGGGGTTTTTTGGAAAACTTACTGAAATAGTTTGGCCTTTCCTTCTCCAGCAATTTTACATGTTAGGAAACTGAGGCAGAGAGGATTAAGTGATTTGTCCTGAATCACACGGCTAGTGAATATTTGAATTCAGGAAAATAAATCTTGCTGACTCTAGGTCCAGTACTCTATACATTGCACCACCTACCTGTCGTATAGATATAAGCATGATACATACATACATACAAATTAGAATCTTCAGTTTAGGAACAGAAGGGAATATGAAAATCTCTTAGGTCAACTTCTTTATTTTACAGATGAGGAAACTGAAATTAGAGAGGCAAAGTGATTTGCCAATATAACTAATAAATATAACTAATAAATAAAATATTAGCAAGATCTAAACCCAGGTTTCTACTGAGTCAAAATTTAGAAATTAGAGTTTAAATTTAGAAAATTTAGAATTTAGTCAATTTTAGACTGGATAACATGCTTTTGTTTTCTTGGGGGAGAGGAACCACTGCAGCCTGGTAACTTCAGCCAAGAGAGACAGAAACTGGGCATTTGGAACTCTCATTGGCTTTTCTGAAATAGCCTTGTGCATTGATACATGTGGGCCAAACCTGATATTGCTTGCAAACAGCAGGTTCTGAAGGCAGAAAGTATGACTTCTCAGGAAGGCTGAGACATCCCTATCAGGATGCGGAGTCAAATCAAACAATGTCAGCAGGATTCCTTTTACTGGTCTAAAGGGTCTTATACCTTGCCCAGAGTTCCCCACTATCTGTGGCCCTCTACAAGTATTAATGTTACAGAAGCTATGTTACAATGATAGCTTCTTTAAATGTTTTTATTTTTACTTTGCTTTTTTTCTGAAATAATGGTTACTATCCATATTTTTTTTCATTTCAGTGGAAACAAAACAGATTCTTCTCCAATTCTTTATCTTTATATATGTTTTTGTGCTTTAACTGTGCTTCTTTTGAACAACATATTTTAGGATTATTGTTTTTAATCCACTCTTCTATTTGTTTCTGTTTTGCAAGTGAATTTTCATATTCACATTCGCAGTTATTTTTTACTGTTTATTCTCTCCTTCTTCGTTTTCCTCTTTTCCTTTTCTCTCTCTTCCCTCCCCACTTTTTCTCAAAATTATTTTGCTTCTGATAAACACCTGCTTTAACCTCCTCTTCTTATATCTGCTTTTCCCTTATCTTATTTCCCTCTCCTCTTACTTTTTGTAGGATAATATAAATTTCTATACCTAATGGAGTGCGTGCTATTGTATCTTTCAGCAAATTCCAATGGAAGTAAAGTTCAAGGATTGGAACTTATCCTCCCATCTTCCCCTCAATTCTAAAAGCACTTTTGTACTACTTTCATGTGAGATAAATCATTGTATCTTTCCCTTTCTCCTTCTCTCAGCTCCTTCCTTTTTCTCAACACTTAATTTTATTTATTTTTGGATATTCCATCATTCCATATGTCAACTTATACCTATTCCCTCTGACTATATACACTTTTAACTGTCCTCATAAAGGAAAAAAAAATCTTGTAGAAGTTACAGATATCATCTTTCTACATAGGATGTAAACAGTGTTACTTTATTAAATCTCACATATTTATTTTTCCTGTTTACCTTTTTAATGGCTATTTTGAATTCTTCTCTTATGTCTGATACTGTTTTCTTTTTAGCTCTGGTATTCTTCATTAGGAGTGTTTAAAAGTTCTCTCTTTCATTAAATATCAATTTTCCCAATACTCATTATTGCTAGGTAGGTGATTCTTATTTATAATACTAACTCCTTTGCCTTTTGCAATAACATATTCTAAGTCTTCTGATTCTTTAATATAGAAGCTACTACCTCTTTTGTTTTCCTGACTGTGGCATCATGATATTTGGATTATTATTTTTTGGCTTTTAGTTTACATTTTGTCCTTGACATGGGAGCACAAATTTAAGTTGCATTAGACTGGAAAAGTATTTCACCTCCTGCTTTTCTTGGTTCTGCTGCTCTAAAATTCATTTTGAAGCATTGTTTTAATGGTTTTTGGAAGGAAATGTGAGAGAAATCAAGTGATTTCTTGCCTTTCCTCTGCCATCTCCACTCTTTCCTCCCCTCTTTCTATGTTCTAGATGACAAAACTGTCAACCCTAACAATTTTCTTTTCTTTTTTCAATGTATAAAAATTGAGACCTTTGCAGGTGTTAGCAACTAACAATTATTTAAAATGTAATTCAAATTACTAAAAACAATTTAATTTCACCTTCCCCTATTCATTTTTAGATCAGTTATATTTTTCTCATATTGTGCCTATTTAAGGATTATGAACTGAGACCATTCTTGGAGTGATTCCTTTCCTTTCTTCCTTTTCAAATCATTTCATGTTTATATGAACCTCTATATCATTTCCTTCATCACTGCCTTTCATGGCAAATTGGCCTTTTTTGCCAATCCAAAACTATATTCATTCACTCTTTTTTTTTAATATTTTAAAATTAATTTTATAATTACAACTTTTTTTTTGACAGTACATATGCATGGGTAATTTTTTACAACATTATCCCTTGCACTCACTTCTATTCCGAATTTTCCCCTCCTTCCCTCCACCTCCTCCCCTAGATGGCAAGCAGTCCCATACATGTTAAATGTGTTATAGTATATCCTAGATACAATATATGTGTGCAGAACCTAATTTCTTGTTGCACAGGAAGAATTGGATTCAGAAGGCAAAATAACCTGGGAAGAAAAACAAAAATGCAAACAATTTACACTCATCTCCCAGTGTTCCTTCTCTGGGTGTAGTTGATTCCATCCATCAATTGGAACTGAATTAGCTCCACTCTTTGTTGAATATATCAATTTTCATCAGAATACATTCTCTTATAATATCGTTGTTGAAGTGATTCATTCACTCTTGATCCCATTGGACCCAGTATTTTCTAGCAGTTTATTCTCTTTATCATCTTCATTCCTTCATTTATGTTCAGTCTCTCCCTATCCACTGACTTCATTTCTGCTGCCAACAAAAATGTGTCTACATGCGCAAATGTATGCACATTTAAGTATGTGTGTGTGTGTGTGTGTATATATATATATGTATATATGTATATACATATATATACATACACATACATATATCCTTGGAGACACAAATCTACATAAATTTACACACACACACACACACACACACACACACACACATATATATTCCCCTTGTTTAAAAAAAAAATCACTTGGCCCTACTCACTTGTCCAAATATCTTGGACAAAATAAGATAAGCAAAAAGAGATACAACTTTCCCTTCAATTCCTATTAAAATGTAGTCAGTTCATTTATAATCTCTCTGGGAGATTGATTTAATCCTATTTGCTCAAGAAACTCCTCATCTATAAAGTTAGTTAGAGAAGGATTTTTGCTCAATATTTTTGCCAAGAAAATTCTAATGGGGTTACAAAGATTCAGACAAAATGAAAATGATTCAACAACAATACACACTTGTGTATGTATGCATTATAAGTTTACATGTATATATGTGAGTAAGTATATATGTATATATTTGGAAAAGTTTGCCAAGCCATAACCTTCTGACTTCCTCTTCAAAACAAATATTGATAAGGTAGGAGATATAAATCTTATCATGTGTGTAAAATTTCACAAAGTTCCCTCATTTCTTGCTTTTCCAATATATTTATCAACATTCTTTTCAGAAACTATTTTGGCATTGAAATAATCAAATGTTAAGTATTATGTTAATTATGAAAGGTTTATCAAATTCTTTTAGAAATAACTCATCACAATATTTATTGATATACACAGAAATCATATATTGCTTACACTCATAGCATAAAAACAAATAATCAAGTTTTCTTTAAGAATTTTTCTTGTTGATTTTGATTAGTACAACTCCTTAACATATCCTTTCAAGGAGAATTTGTTTTCCTTTATTAAAGATATAATTTCATTAAGCCCTTTTATTTAATGTCTTATAAGACAGAGAGGTAGCATGCCATAGTAAATACAATGCCCCTTCCCTTTGTCCCTCCCTCCCTCTCTCTTCTCTCTTTTTCTCTCTCACCTACACACACAAACACACACACACACACACACACACACACACACACACACACACACACACACACAAACAGTCTGTGTAACTATGAGAAAATCACTCTCAGTGACTTAAACCAGAAGTCTCAAAATTACTTACAGAATCATTCCCAAGTGTTACCTGAATCAGATTAAAATATAATGGGGAAATGAAATACTATCATATTGATTGATTCCACTTTTTTATATTGAATAACTTGTCAAGTTATCCAGATACATTTTCTTTCTGACCGAAGAGCTGGAGGGAGAAGCAATAAACTCCTCCCCAAATAATCCTTATATAAGGCTTGGAATTTTCAGAACTTTTAAAATAATACTCAATTCTCCACCAGCAGTTTTACTGGATTTTGACTTTCTGAAACATTATGTCCCCAGGTATCCGTCATTCCTAGCCTTTTTTCCAGCTTCATTTTATTTGTTGTTTTTACTCCGAGTAGATTGTAAGTACCTTGAGGAAAGGGACAGGCTTTTTTTCCCCCTTATTTGTATTTGCTGTGCTTAGTACAATGCCTTCCACGTAGTAGATATTTTATAAATATTTATTGAATTGATTGAAAATCATGATCCAGAAAAGGGGGAAATGGAATTTTGAAAGAAGTAGATTGAGTACCTGTTTAGAATAAATCCCTAATACCCAGGAAAAAGAGTTTCCAGAAGAAGAGTAATAGTCAATAGTAGTTCAGCAGTTTTCTATGTATTCAAATTGGACTTATTGCTCTTCCTTGCACTTCTCTTTTCTATAGCATTTCTCATTTCTATAATTTTGGAATAGTTTTCCTTCACTTCCTCCTCACTTCCAGTACCAAGAATCTCTCATTCCCTTCTAAAACAACTACAGCACCACATTCTGCATAATTTGTAAGCTAATTTCTCACTTGATTGTATACTTCCCTCCAAAAAATAAAATCACCTGATATTTGCCTTCCCTGCATTTTGTGTATGCTTCTAATTTTCATTCTATTCTTATTAAATGCAAGTATACTGTGAATTGGGACTTTCTCAATTTTGTGGATTTATGATGTTTATAAAGCAGAAGGTAAAAGCTTAATAAATCCTTAATGATAGTTCATTCAACGATCTATTTAGTCAAAATGTTCTCTTTACAACTTTCATTTATTATTCTTACTTCAATTTCTAAGATACCACATTCAGAAGTCAAGCTATACAAATCTAATCCTTCTACATAAGAGCCTTTTGAAAACTTGAAAATTAAAATTATTTTCTTGAGTCATTTGTTTTTCAAACATTACAATTTCCTATTTTTTTCTGGTTCATTTGAATTCAGTAAATTAGTATAACATTTGTGACTTAAAATGTTCTTATATATGATATTGTCTTCTTTTACTTATTGTTATATAAATGAAAGAGCAGCAAATATTTAGAAGCCACAGTGGATCTAGAACCACAATATTTAAGTTACTATTTTTTTCTTTTAATAAATTTTTAGGAAATTTTTTTAGTAAATTTTCCTTTTGAAACCAATATTCCTTCCAAAAATTTCAAAACAATTGAAATAAGTATATTAATAACAACAATAATAAAACATCTTGTCTATTCTATCTACTTTATTTTATCTCTAAACATTTCATTAAGTTATAGATCATACCTATTCCTTAGGAGAAGTTGCACTTAATAAATACATTACAAGATAATAAATAAAAATAAATGCTGATATTTTGGGTTGAATTTGATAATTTACTGAAGGGAAATGTCTTTTTTAATAAATATTCTTAACACCTTGACTCGGATTTCTTTTGTTTTTACTCCATAAACAATGGGGTTGAGGGCAGGAGGTACAAGGAGGTAAATAGTGGACAAAAGAATATGAGTATATGGTGTCAAGTGGCCAAAACGATGGCTAAGAAAAGAAAAGAAAGCAAGGACATAAAATTCAAGGAAGACAAAAATATGGGCTGTACAGGTATTGAGTGCCTTCAGCCGAGCTTTCTTTTGGGGAAGGTGGAAGACTGTCCAGATAATTAGAGTATAGGAAACAAGGACAAAGATCATGTCAAAACCCAGGATGGTAAATGCTACAAACAATCCAACAGACTTATTGACCTGAATATTCTCAGCGGCCAACTTGACCACAGCCATGTGCTCACAATAAGAATGGGCTATGACTGTAGTATGGAAGAAGTGCAGACGTCTGATCAGGATGGGCAGTAAGCCAACCAATACAACAGCCCTCACTGATACTACCAATATCATCCGACTCAGGATAGTTGGTGTAAGAATGGCTGAATGCCTAAGAGGATCACAAATTGCCACATAGCGGTCAAAGGCCATGGCCAGCAAGATGCCTGACTCCATCCCTTGTAAGGCATGAATAAAGAATAGCTGAGTAAGGCAGGCATCAAAGGCCATGGTGCAAGCACGAAACCAGAAGATGGCCAGCATCTTGGGGACTATGGCAGCACATAGACCCAGGTCAGTTGCAGCTAACACAGCCAGAAAGATGTACATAGGCTGGTGAAGACTGCGTTCTGTTGGAATAACAATCAATAGGAGAACATTTCCCAACAGGGCTACTAAGCAAAGGAGGCAAAAAGGGAATCCAATCCAGAAGTGTAGATGTTCAAGTCCAGGAATTCCAACCAGAGTCACTGTTGGTGGGTCCACAAATGAGTTATTGTAAATTCTCATGGCTGGCAAGAAGTACTCAATGTAATTTCTGTGGTCTACTTATAAAAAGAAATGTTCCAGAGGATCAAGTAATGCTTTCTTGGTGACATCAGGGATGGAGAGTAGACTAGGTGATTATTTTTTATCATCAACTCCCTCTCATAAGGTGTCTTGGATATTAGAGATGGGAAATTGCTCTGACCCATCTACTATCACCCTCATGTCTAAGTCATTAGTAACAACAGTATATGAACATCAAAGCAGAACTCTATAAATACTCCATTTTTATCCATATTCAGAGGTCAAGATGAAGAAAAGATTCAAGTTTGAAAGGTTGTTCTTGACCAGGAGGAGAAAAGGGACTGAAATAGAAATAATTCAACAGATTTTAAGGATAATGGTTTTCTGTTTTATATTGTTTTCATAATGAGGATGACACTAAAGTGGGATTTTCTGATGTTTTTAAATCAAAGAAATTTTGAGATGGAAAAGGCCTGACATGCCATATAGTATTTTCTATACTCAAATAGGAATCTTACCTATGAAATATTTAATAAGGCATCCATCTCTCACTTGAAGGATTTCAACAGAAAATTATTTTTGCTGAGTTTAGAGAAAAAAAATTTTCTTTGTAGAGTTCCATTTTTGTAGAAGTTATTATTTACATTAATCTTCATTCTTTCTCTGTTCAAATTCTATCCAATGCTCCTGACCTTCATGACCAATATCATATAGCATTTATACGGCATTATGAAATTTTAAAAGACCTATATATGCATGATTTCATTTTAGTTGACATAATAATTCTTTGAATAAGGTAATACAAGTGTTATTACTCATATTTTATACATTTAAAATTAGAGTTCAAATAGTATTCCCTCATATGGAGTTACAAATCTATCCCATATCTGTCTAACAAGAAACTGGAAACAAATCTTTTTGAGCCTACATTCAGTATTCTATCCACTCTACCATACTGTTAAGCAGAACAAATATAATCCCAACCACAGTGACTAGGGATGGAGAATTTTGAAAGAAAAGAAAGTATTCAGCAGATCTTTCAATAGGCTGATACAATTCAGAAAAAGCTATACAAATGATGATGTCTGTTGCAAAGACATAGATTCATAGACTCTCCAAGTTATAAAAGATCCCAGAAGTCATTTAATTTAATCCATCAATAAACCATGAACAATATCTTCCACTCTTCACTCAAGACATGTCCACTCATACTTGAGAAGAATTTTTCCTGTGTTAGCCCGTTCTCTCTTATATTTCTAATACTAATCTATGATACCCATATTTGCACTTATACATTCATATGCATCTAGAAAGACTATCTTACATAGTTGCCCATTTCCAATAGCTAACTTTATGCTAACTAATTATTTTAAATATTCCAAAACAGTATTGATAAATATGGATGGCATAGAGTATAGTTTCTCTATTTTTTTCCTTTTGATTAAACCTATTTTAGTTTTAATTTTAACCCACACTATCGAGATAAAATTGATAGTTGGGAATTTCCCACCCCCTTTTGTCAAACCAAAATTTACCTACTTTCAAAATCTCATTGATTTTTCTCAGCTGATTTTTATGAAGAGAAAGTGTGGTATTAATTTTGTATAACTACTGTTCAGATATTTGTCAATAACTAATGTGTCATCCTTAAATTATATGTTCTCCAAGTTGAAGCTCATTGGTCATATTCTATTCATCCTTATGTAATGTTCTTTCAACCCTTTATCACCATGGTTGTGTTTTTCTGGATAGTTTCTTGTTTGTCAAAGTTCTTTAGATAATGCATTGTCTAAAACTGAACACAATACTCCAAATGTGGTCTGATTTAGTCTTTGTTCAATAAGTGCATCATCTTCCTTGTCCTAAAAATTGTGAATATCAATGATGCTAGGATTTTGGTGTCCATTTCTCACTATTAGAAGAGTGATATTTTGTAAGTAATATGAGTCAACACACAACCCTAAATCTGACCTAGGTGAACCTGATGAGTAGAATAGAAGTAGCTTTAACAACAAAGGGAAAGATAAGCTTTATCAAAATTCACCCAAAGAGAATCATGAATAGCACAGAAATGTCAGTAGTTGGGATCCCTGAAGACTGATGAGAGATCAAGAAAGTGACAGTCAGTCTAGTGAAGAATGTGGTCTGAATTCCTTTTAATTAAAAAAAAAAATGATTTCACTATCAAAGATGCCTCAGACACATCTTCAATAAAAGAATAGGTATGGGGTCTGACCCACTTACAATCCATATCAATCAAACCCATCTCAGCCATATGGAAGTTACTTCTTGGAGGAAGAGATTTGTGCCTCATCATTTTTGTGCTTTGAAATTTCCCTTAGTTTCCTTATAAAAACTATTTTTTTAAAAATTGACTTTCAACTGAATGAGGAAGATGGGAGGTTTAGAAATATCTTACCCAAAGGAGCTGTTGAGTAATGTTAGAGTAATTATCACTCCTCAGTAGGGTAACAAGTTGCTTTATTCCCAAGACAGAGAAGGAAAGTGGAAATGACTGAGAGATGAAGACTCAGTTCAAATTCAACTTTAAAACTAATCCTACTACATTTGAATTTCTCCTCATCTGAGTTTAGGAAACAAAGACAAATGAGAAAGGGTGAAAGTTTCCCTAAGTACAGGAGGAATTTAGCTGCTTAAACAATGTGGCCAATATAAAGAATGCAAATTAATTTATAACATTATCTTCTGTTGAAAGTATACGTCATTCTGGGGTGGACTGAGAGTTAGATAATTCTTTTGCAAGATAAAAGGCTCAACACAATTATTTTTAGTGAGAGTTTCTAACTTACATATTACTCAAGAGAAAAGAAAAAAATTAGGAATTATGTAGGAAAAGAAAGATATAAGAAAATCAGCAAATGCTTACCAACAATTTGAAATATTCTTATATTCTGAAAGAATGTTTGGAATAAAGACAAGAAATCCAGAATGTTTGTGGGGATATTCCAAATTACAAAGTGATTCACCAAGACAAGGATTGTCATTCTTCTATTGGTAATCTAAGTGAATCAAACATTCTCCCACTTCTTCAAAATGGGAAGGGATTCATGCTAACTTAGCTCTCTTTAAAAAAATAAATAAATAAATAAAAAGGAAACAAGATGAATTAAGAAATGAGAAGTAACTTCATTTGAGTTGCATAGAATGCATCCAACAAAAGAGAAAGTATCTTTAAATCAGAAATCCAATTATGGTGATAGTGATAGAAGAAGAATTGAATGTTATAGGACACTAAGATCATAGATTTATAGGGAGAATATTACCTCAGAGTCTATTTTGAAAAAAAAAATTCCTTACTTTGTGAGATCCCTGAAAGGAGAGGAATGAGGTGCTGCTCCAAATTAGATATAACTGCAAGATGGCATTGTCTTATGACTGCTGCCTCTCCTTAATGACATTTTCTCCTTTTCAGTGAAATTAGTTCAGGTGAAATAATTATTTTCCCCCTCCTTTCTCTATAAAGCTAAATCAATACTTTCTTGATTGCTGAGTTTTTTTTTTGTTTTTTTTTTTTAGAAAATATGTAAATAAGGGGGACGTGGGCATAATAAGATAGAAATGGGATCCAGGTTGGGTAGATTATACTCTTCAGAACTTGAAAAGAATGAGATCTGAAGGAGAGGAAGAAGTGTATTATATATGACAATAGCTTGAGGTTTTTAGCAATATATATATATACACTCCATCTCACTTTACTGGATCATTTCTTCACCTACCCGTTATCCCCTTTCTAGACTCATAGAATGCCAAAACTGTGAGGAATAGATTTTTAGATTAAGAAACTAAGGCTTAGACAGAAGAAACAACTAATTAGACACATAGCTTTTCTGTGATGGAGGCAGGAATTTCAGGTTCCCTAGGTCCTTACTATTTCACCATATTAATTCACAGCTACTTTTCTACACTATTGTCCATTAATGCCTAAGTTCAAGAACTCACCAACAGTGAGCTTCCATTATGACCAGAACTAAGGGAAATACTTCATGACAGTCAATTTTGATCAATATTACAGCTCCATTATGATCATAACTCCTGAAGTGTCTTATAGTATCTCAGTCTGTCTGCTCCCAACCAGGGTATGAAAGGAGCTCTCTGGAGAGAAAGCTATTTCCAAGGTAACTCCTAAATATTGAATCACAGGATGTATCATTAATCACTTTAATGTTCCTGATATTGTTACCCTGGGATTGTAAATTCTCAAGGGCAACAGAAGCTTGTCCCTAGAATCAATGGTCAGACAAAAATCTCACGGATTATGGAGTGAGTTTCCTCCCCAAAGTGTCATACACTTTTTTTTTTCATAGCATTATAAGGATTTATTTTTATCTTTATAAAATAACCTGATGAAAAAAAATATAATTTGAGTTAACTTCCATTCTGTAACTTTGCAATGAAGCTTAATTTGTTTTTTTTAATAATTTTTATTTACCAGATATATGCATAGGTAATTTTACAACATTGATAATTGCCAAACTTTTTGTTCTAATTTTTCCCCTCCTTCCCTCCCCCAGATGGCAGGTTGACCAATACATGTTAAATGTATTAAAGCATAAATTAAATACAATATATGTATACATATATAAACAGTTGTTTTGCTGTACAAAAAGAATCGCACTTTGAAATAGTGTACAATTAGCCTGTGAAGGAAATCAAAAATGCAGGTGGACAAAAATAGAGGGACTGGGAATTCCATGTAGTGGTTCATAATCATCTCCCAGAGTTCTTTTGCTGGGTGTAGCTGGTTCAGTTCATTACTGCTCAATTGGAACTGATTTGGTTCATCTCATTGTTGAAGATGGGCTCATCCATCAGAAGTCATCATCATATAGTACTGTTGTTGAAATATACAACGATCTCCTGGTCCTACTCATTTCACTCAGCATCAGATCATGTAAGTCTCTCTAGTCCTTTCTGAAATCATCCTGTTGGTCATTTCTTACAGAACAATAATATTAGCATCATACATTTAAAAAAAAAATTCAATAGTATTTTATTTTTTCTAATTGCATATAAAGATAATTTTCAATATTCATTTTTAAAATATTGAGCTCCAATTTTATTCTCCCTCCCTGCAAGAAGGCAACCAATCTGATGTAGTTTATACATGTAAATCATTTTAAACATATTTCTGTATTAGCAATTTTGTGAAAGAAAAATCAGAAATAGCTAGGAGAAAGGAAAAGAAAACAATAAAAGACATGAAAATAGCATATTTTGATTCCCCTTTAGACTCCATAATTCTCTCTCTAGATGTGGATGGCATTTTCCAGTCTATATCTGTTGGAATTGTCATGGATCAATGTATTGCTGGGAAGAGCCAAGTCTATCAAAGTTGATTATCACATAATCTTACTATTATTGTATATAGTGTTCTCCTGGTTCTGCTCATTTCACTCAGCATCAGTTCAAAACATCTTAATAATTTTTTGAAAGGACAAAGAATTAGAGTTCACCAAAACTATCTCACCAAAAGTATGCATGAATATGTATGTTTGTTTGTGTGAAATCAATGCACGTTGTCGTGTATGAGGCAAGGGGAGACAAGTATACTCAAAAGTAATATCTAAATTTTGATAGGATGATAAATTTTGATAGGATGGTTTGCAGTGTGAGTAACCATCTTATCTCACTCTATATTAGCCAGATAGTCAAAAATGCTTAAACTCATGATGTCACTGCCCAAAAGCTTATTTTCTTTTTTTCCATCATTTATCTTTTATTCCAGATTTTTCATTTCTTCTGGTATATATTTCAACATAAATAAGCACAATAATTCTTCCCCTCATGTAAGACCCTAAAGATAATTGTTTGAGTAATTGCAGCTCCTTCAGTTATTCACTTTAAGCCCTATTCACTTTCACTATCCTTGGTTCTCTTCCTTGTATTACCTTTTTCCCTCTTCCTTCTCCATAAAGCTGTAAAAGGTAAAATAGATCCTTGAAAACTTATTTTCAGTTTATTTTCTTTTTTCTTTTTCATTATTTTTATTAAAGCTTTTTTATTTAAAAAACATATGCATGGGCAATTTTTCCAACATTGATCCTTGCAACATTTTGTTAAAAATTTCCCCTTCCTTCTTTCCACTCCCTCCCCTAGTTGGAAGGTAGTCCAATACATATTAAATAGTCAAAAGATATGTTAAATCCAATATATATTTATACAGTTGTCTTCCTGAACCAGAAAAACCAGATCAAGGAGGAAGAAAAAGAAAAAAAAACTGAGAAAGAAAACAAAATGCAAGCAAATAACAACAGAGAAAGTGAGACTGCTATGTTATGTTCCACACTCTATTCCCATGGTTCTCTCTCTGGGTGTAGAAGGCTCTCTCCATCACTGAACAAGTGGAACTGGTTTTAATCATCTCATTGTTGAAGAGAGCCACATCCATCAGAATAGATCATCATACAGTCCAGTTGTTGCTGTGTAAAGTGATTTCCTGGTTCTGTTCATTTCAATTAACATCAGTTCATGTAGGTCTCTCCAAGCCTCTCTGAAATCATCCTGCTGGCCATTTCTTGAAAACCAGTAATATTTCATAGCATTCATACACCATAATTTATTCATCCATTCTCCAATTGATGAGCATCCACTCAGTTTCCAGTTTCTTGCCACTACAAAGAGGGCTGCCACAAATCTTTTTGCACGTGTGGGTCCTTTTCCCTCCTTTACTATTTCTTTAGGATATAATCCCAGTAGAAACACTGCTGGATCACAGAGTACACACAGTTTGATAAGTTTTTGATCATAGTTCCAAACTGCTCTACAGAATGGTTGGATCAGTTCACAGTTCCACCAACAATGTATCAGTGTCCCAGTTTTCCTACATCCTCTCCAATATTAGTCATTATTTTGTTCTGTCATCGTAGCCAATCTGACATGTATGTAGTGGTATCTCAGAGTTCTCTTAATTTGCATTTCTCTGATCAGTAGTAATTTGGAACACCCTTTAATTTGGCTAGAAATAGTTTCAATTTCTTCATCTGAAAATTGTTCATATCCTTTGATGACATCAATTGGAGAATGAACTGATTTCTTTTTTTTAATTTTTTATTAATTTTATAATTATAACATTTTTGACAGTACTTATGCATAGGTAATTTTTTACAACATTATCCCTTGTACTCCCTTCTGTTCTGAATTTTCCCCTCCTTCCCTCCACCCTCTCCCCTAGATGGCAGGCATTCCCATACATATTAAATATGTTATGCTATATTCTAGGTACAATATATATGTGCAGAACTGAATTTTGTTGTTGTTGTTGTTGTTACAAAGGAAGAATTGGATTCGTAAGGTAAAAATAACCTAAGGAGAAAAACAAAAAATGCTAACAGTTTACATTCATTTCCCAGTGCTTCTTCTCTGGGTGTAGCTGATTCTGTCCATTATTGATCAATTGGAATTGAATTAGCTCTTCTCTATGTTGAAGATATCCACTTCCATCAGAATATATCCTCACAGAGTATTGTTATTGAAGTGTATAATGATCTCCTAGTTCTGCTCATTTCATGCAGCATCTGTTGATGTCTCTCCAAGCCTCTCTGTATTCATCCTGCTGGTCATTTCTTACAGAACAATAATATTCCATAACATTCATATACCATAATTTACCCAACCATTCTCCAATTGATGGGCATCCATTGATTTTCCAGTTTCTAGCCACTAAAAAAGGGCTGCCACAAACATTTTGACACATACAGGTCCCTTTCCCTTCTTTAGTATTTCCTTGGGATATAAGCCCAGTAGTAGCACTGCTGGATCAAAGGGTATGCACAGTTTGATAACTTTTGGGGCATAATTCCAGATTGTTCTCCAGAATGGTTGGATTCTTTCACAACTCCACCAACAAGGCATCAGTGTCCCAGTATTCCCACATCCCCTCCAACATTCATCATTATTTTTTCCTGTCATCTTAGCCAATCTGACAGGTGTATAGTGGTATCTCAGAGCTGTCTTAATTTGCATTTCTCTGATCAATAGTGATTTGGAACAGTCTTTCATATGAGTGGAAATAGTTTCAATTTCATCATCTGAAAATTGTCTGTTCATATCCTTTGACTATTCATCAATTGGAGAATGGCTTGATTTCTTATAAAATAGAGTCAATTCTCTGTATATTTGGAGATGAAGCCTTTATCAGAACCTTTAACTGTAAAAATGTTTTGCCAATTTGTTACTTCCCTTCTAATCTTGTTTGCATTAGTTTTGTTTGTACAAAAGTTTTTTAATTTGATGTAAGCAACATTTTCTATTTTGTGATCAATAATGATCTCTAGTTCTCCTTTGGTCACAAATTCCTTCCTCCTCCTCAAATTTGAGGGGTAAACTATCCTCTGTTCCTCTAATCTATTTATGATCTCGTTCTTTATGCCTAAATCATGGACCCCATTTTGATCTTATCTTAGTATGTGGTGTTAAATGTGGGTCCATGCCTAGTTTCTGCCATACTAATTTCCAGTTTTCCCAGCAGTTTTTGTCAAATAATGAATTCTTATCCCAAAAGTTGGGATCTTTGGGTTTGTCAAACACTATATTGCTATTTTTATTCACTATCTTGTCCTGAGAACCTAACCTATTCCACTGATCAACTAGTCTATTTCTTAGCCAATACCAAATGGTTTTGGTGACTGCTGCTTTATAATATAGTTCTAGATCAGGTAAAGCTAGGCCACCTTCATTTGATTTATTTTTCATTAATTCCCTTGAAATTCTCTATCTTTTGTTCTTCCATATGAATTTTTTTCTTATTTTTTCTGGGTCATTAAAATAGTTTCTTGGGAGTCTGATTGGTATAGCACTAAATAAATAGATTAGTTTAGGGAGTATTGTCATCTTGATTATAATTGCTCAACCTATCCAAGAGCACTTAAAATTTTTTCCAATTATTTAAATCTGACTTTATTTTAGTGGCAAGTGTTTTGTAATTTTGCTCATATAATTCCTGACTTCCTTTGGTAGATTTATTCCCAAATATTTTATACTATTGACAGTTATTTTGAATGGAATTTCTTTGTATTTCTTGCTGTTGGATTGTGTTGGTAATGTATAAAAATTCTGAGAATTTCTGTGGATTTATTTTGTATCCTGCAACTTTGCTAAAGTTCTGAATTATTTCTAATAGCTTTTTAGCAGAGTCTTTGGGGTTCTCTAAGTATACCATCATATCATCTGCAAAGAGATGGACTGATTTCTTATAAATTAGAGTTAATTCTCTATATATTTTGGAAATGAACCCTTTATCAGAACCTTTAAATGTAAAACTATTTTCCCAGTTTATTGCTTCCCTTCTAATCTTGTCTGCATTAAGATCGTTTGTATAAATTTTAATTTAATATAATCAAAATTAGCTATTTTATGATCAGTAATGACCTCTAGTTCTTCTTTAGTCACAAATTTCTTCCTCCTCCATAGGTAAACTAGTCTATGTTCTTCTAATTTATTTTTTATCTCATTCTTTATGCCTAGATCATGAACCCATTTTTCTTGGTGTATGGTATTAAGTGTGGGTCAATGGCTAGTTTCTGTCATACTAATTTCCAATTTTCCCAGCAGTTTTTGTCAAATAATGCAAATAATGAATTCTTATCCCAAAAGCTGGGGGTTTTGGGTTTGTCAAACACTAGATTGCAATAGTTATTATTATTTTGTCCTGTGAACCTAATATATTCTATTGATCAACTAGTCTATTTCATAGCCAGTATCAAAAAGTTTTGATGACTGATGCTTTATAATAAAGTTTTAGGTCTGGTACATCAAGGCCACCTTCATTTGATTTTTTTTTCATTCATTGCCTTGAAATTCTTGATTTGTTTTCTTCCAGATGAATTTTGTTGTTATTTTTTCTAGGTCAGTAAAATAGGTTCTTAAGAGTCTGATTGGTATAGCACTAAACAAATAGATTAGTTTAGGTAGTATTGTCATCTTTATTATAATTGCTCAACCTATTCAAGAGCACTTAATATTTTTCCAATTGGTTAGATCTGACTTTATTTGTGTGGAAAGTGTTTTGTAGTTTTGCTGATATAGTTCCTGACTTTCCCTTGGCACTTATACTCCCAAATACTTTATACTATCAACAATTAAATATTAAAAATTTCTCTTTGTATCTCTTACTGTTGGGTTTTGTCAGTTATATATAAGAATCCTGATGATTTATGTGGATTTATTTTGTATCCTGCAACTTTGCTAAAATTATGGGATTGCTTCTAATAGTTTTTTAGTTGATTCTCTAAGGTTGTCTAATTATACCATCTACAAAGAGTGATAATTTGGTTTCTTCATTACCTAATCTAATTCCTATAATCTCTTTTTCTTCTTTTATTGCCAAATCTAGCATTTCTAATAAAATATTGAATGGTAATGTGATAGTGGGCAACCTTGTTTCAACCCTGATCTTTTTGGGAATGGTTAAAGTTTATCCCCATTACATATGATGCTTTTTAAAGATACTACTGACTGTTTTAAGGAAAAGTCCATTTATTTTTATACTCTCTAGTGTTTTTAATAGGAATGATGTTAGATTTTTATCAAATGCTTTTTCTGCATCTATTGAGATAATCATATTGTTTTTGTTAATCTGGTTATTGATATAGTCAATTATGCTAGTTTTCCTAATAATGAACCATTCTTGTATTTCTGGTATAAATCCTACTTTGTAATGGTGTATTATCCTCAGAATGATTTTTGTAATATCTTTGGTAATATTTTATTTAAGATTTTAGCATCAATATTCATTAGAGAGATTGGTCTATAATTTTCTTTCTCTGTTTTTATCCAACATAATTTAGGTATCAGTACCATGTCTATGTCATAAAAGGAATTAGGTAGGAATCTATCATTCCCTATTTTTTCAAATAGTTTATATAGTATTGGAGTTAATTGTTCTTTAAATATTTGGTAGAATTCACAGGTAAATCTGTCTGGTTCTGGTGTTGATTAATAGCTTGTTCTATTTCTTTTTCTAAAATATTTAAGCAATTTATTTCCTCTTCTATTAATCTGGGCAATCTACATTTTTATAGGCATTCCTCCATTTCATTTAGATTGTCAAATTTATTGGAATAAAGTTGGGCAAATTAACTCCTAATTATTGCTCTAATTTCCTCTTCATTGGTGATTAGTTCTCTCTTTTCATTTTTGAGACTAACAATTTTATTTTTCTCTTTCCTTTTTCTAATCAAATTAACTAAAGTTTTATCGATTTTATTTTTTTTTCATAAAACAACTCCGTTTTATTTATTAAGTTTTTTTTTTTTTACTTTCAATGTTATTGATGTCTTTTACTTTTAAAATTTCAAGTTTGGTATTTGATTGGGGGTCTAAAATTTGTTCTTTTTCTATTTTTAATTGCAAGCCCAATTCATTGATCTCTTTCTCTATTTTATGCAACCAGGTACCTAGAGATAAAAAAAAATTTCCTCTTATTATCACTTTGGCTGCATACCATAAATTTTGGTATGTTGTCTCATTATTCCCATTCTCTTGGATGAAATTAATCATTGTGTCTATGATTTGCGGTTTCACCCATTCATTCTTTAGGATGAGATTATTTAGTTACTAATTACTTTTTGTTCTCCTTTGCCCTGGCCCTTTTTTGAATGCAATTTTTTTTGCATCTTGATATGAAATAAAATGTATTTCCTATTTCTGCCTTTTTACATATGATTTTGAGGTATTTATGTAATTTTTGTATAGGCTCCATGAACTGCTAAAAAGAAAGTATACTCCTTTGTGTCTCTATTCAATGTTCTCCAAAGATCTATCATAACTATCTTTTCTAGTATTCTATTTACTTCTTTAACTTCTTTCTTATTTATTTTGTGGTTTGAGATCTCCCACTATTATAGTTTTGCTATCTATTTGTTCTTGCAATTCTCTTAATTTCTCCTTTAGGAATTTAGATGTTATACCACTTGGTACATATATGTTTAATATTGATATTGCTTCATTGTCTATGATACCCTTTAGCAGCATATAGTTTCCTTCCTTATCTTTTTTGATTAGATCAGTTTTTGGTTTTGCTTGATCTGAGATCAAGATGACTACTCCTGCTTTTTATATTTCACTTGAAGCATAATAGATTCTGCTCCAGGCTTTACCTTTACTCTGCATGTATTGCTCTACTTTAACTGTGTTTCTTGTAAACAACATATTGTAGGATTCTGGCTTTTAATCCAGTCTCCTATCTCCTTATGCTTTATGGGAAAGTTCATCCCATTCACATTTGCAGTTAAAACTACTAATACTGTATTTTCTGCCATCTTATTAACCCCTAATTATACTTTTTTCTTTCCCTTTCCCCGTTTTTCTTCTCCCTAGTATTTTACTTATGAGCACTACTTGCCTCAAGGAGTTCTCCCCCTTTAGAGACCCTCCCCTCTTATGCATTTTCCCTATTATTTCTGTTTTCTCTTCTTTGTAGCTTACCCCCTTTTCTTTTCCCCTTTCCCCTTCCACTTTTCTATAGTAAGAGAAGTTTCTCTGTGAAACCAAATATATCTAATATTCTTGCTTTGACCCAAATCTGATGAGAGCAAGATTCACACAATATTCATCACCTCCCATCTTTCCCTCCATTATTATAGATTTTCTTTGCCTCTTCCTGAGATGTTATTTCACTCATTTTACTTCCACTTTCCTCCTTTTTTGTTATAATACATTTTCCAATTCTAGTTATTTTTATATTATAATAGTAAAATCAGATTTTACATGTATTCTCTATGGATACCCATAATAGAAATACAATTCTTAAGAGATTTTTTTTATTTTTGCCTTTTTATGCTTCTCTTGAATTCTATATTAGGAAGTTAATTTTTTGTTTAGCTCTAGTCTTCCCATTAGAAATAAATAGAATTCACCAGTTTCATTGAATGTCCATCTTCTTCCCTGAAAAAAAAAATGTTCAGATTATCAGGGTAATTTATTCTTGACTGCATTCTAACTTCCTTCACCTTTGGGAATATCAGATTCCAGGCTCTTTGATCCTTTAAGGTGGAAGATGCTAGGTCCTGGGTAATCCTTATTGTGGTTCCTAGATATTTGAATTGTTTCTTTCTGGCTGCTTATAACATTTTTTCCTTATCCAATAACTCTCAAATTTAGCCATGATATTCCTTGGGGTTTTAATTTTAGGGTCTCTCTCAGGAGGTGTTTGGTGAATTCTTTCAATGGTCATTTTATCTTTTGATTCTATGATATCTAGTTAGTTCTCTTTGATAATTTCTTGAAAAATAGTGGCTAAGCTTTTTTAAATTTTCATCATGTATTTCAGGGAGTCCAATAATCCTTTGATTGTCTCTCCCAGATCTGTTTTGCAGGTCAGTTGTTTTCCCAATTACATATTTTTACATTTTTCCTATTTTTTTCTTTTTTTTTTTTTTTTGGTTTTGCTTGACTGATTCTTGTTGTCTCATTGAATCATTCATTTCCATTTATTCAGTTCTGAATTTTAGTGAATTATTTTCTTCATTTACTTTTTTTACTTCTTTTTGCATTTGTCCAATTGAACTTTTAAATGAGTTGTTTTGTTCTATGGATTTTTTTCTATTTCACAAATTCTGCTTTTTAAGGAGTTATTTTCTTTTTCTGTTTCACAAATTCTGTTTTTCTGGGAATTGTTTTCTTTTTCCATTTTATCATATCTATCTTTTAATGAGTTATATGCCTTTTCCAAACCCTCTTGCAGATTTTTAATTTCCTTTCCCCATTTTTCTTTTAGCTCTCTCTTAAGATCCTTTTTAATTTCTTCTAGGATAGCCTTGTGTGAGGGGAACCAGGTTATATCATCTTTTGGTGCTTCATCTGGAGACAATCTGCCTTTAGTCTCCTCAGGACTTGAAATCTGTTCTTCTCTTTCACCGTAAAAGCTGTCTATCATCAGAGTCCTCTTTACTTTTTTTACTCTTTTTTCTTTAAGTTAAGTCCTACCTTTAGGGCAGGGGAGGTTTTCTAAGCAGCCAAGATTAGTGGTGATTCACTCCTGGTGCTTGGTGAGTGTAGCCAGGTCTTGTGAGATTTTGGCATTTGGCAGTTCACTATTTACATTTTGTCTTGTGTTGGATGTTTTATAACTTTCCTGCTGATCTACTGGCTTGCAGCCAAAACAGAGTAGCCAACACTTCTGTAGATCCCTTCCCATAGATTCTCTACCATGCAGAGTCTGTACGCCCCCAATCTATGCTGTCTGTACTGGTGTCTGTGTTGAGCTACTTGTATTTGACTGCCTCCCTCTCATTTCTGCTTGAAACAAAACTTTTCTGGTTTGTTTCTTCTCTGTTTTCTCCCCCATGCAGAGTTTGCACCACTTGTGGAATCCCCACTGGCCCAGGACTCTGTGCTGTCTGTGCTAGTGTTTATACTCAGCTGCTTGTGCTTAGCTGCCTCCCTCCCATTTCCAATTGAAACAGATCTTTTCTGGTGATCTTCAAATTTTTTTTCTGCTGGTAATTTGTTGCACTCCCAATATTTGTGGGTTCTGCTGTTCCAGAGCTAATCCAGAGCCTGGATTTGCTAATCACTCTAAGGGTTGTAGGAGAAGGTCAGAAAGGTGTATACTCTTCACCATCTTGGCTTTGCCCCCAGAAATTGATCCTTAAAATCTAATCTCTCAATGTAAGTTAGATGGCATATTTCCCTTATCATTTTATCAGGAATATTATGCTCTCAATATACTCTCATTATTTGGTATGTTATGCACAGTATAGTGATAAAGTGCACTAAAGTAGGAGACAAAAGAACTGGGGTTTCTTTTTGGTTCTGATATTTATTATTATATATAATCATATCAATTCATTTTCACTTGTCATCTCTATCATGTTTTTCATTTTGTCTCTGACATTTATTATTACATGTAATTACATCAATTTTCCTCCTATCAGTTCCCTCATTTTTTGAAGTGAAGTAAATAATGTCAATCCTTACAGTATTCTTTTTAGTGGAGTTTATATTTAAATACTTTACATTTTCTAGATTTTATTCAGGTGGGCACACACACACACACACATATATATGTATATATATATGTATATATATATATATATATATATTATATACACACATGTATGAATATACACACAAATATGCCTTGTGTGTATGTGTATTGATTGTTTTCCTTCATCCTCAAAGAGGACTCCAATGACATCACTGTTAGAATTTGAGTTACAGTATGTCCAACTGTGAATAATCAGACTGATATGAGCTTGGAATGCTCTGCCTCAGGTCAGACTTAAATAGTCTATATGAACATTTGGGGTAGCCTCTCTAATTTTGTGCATCTCTTGTTTCTTCTGGGCTAATTAATGTCTGCTTTGCTCATATAGCATAGCACTTCTCTGATGAGGGCGCACTGTGCTGGGCAGTTCTGTGACAATGTCTTCCTTAACATACAATCAATTTTAAAGTTCTTAAGAGAGATGTTGAGAGTGTCCTTGTAGTGCTTTTTCTGACCACTTTGTGAGCATTTGCTCTGTGTGTGAGAGTTCTCCATAAAATAATATTTTTGACAAGTATACATTTGGCATTTGAACAAAGTGGCAGCCCAATGGAATTGTACTCTCTCCAGTAGAGTGCTTGATGAAGAATGTGTCTGGTATCTTATCCCATGACTTCAAAATCTTCCTAAGACAATTCAAATAGAGAGATCAGTGTATTGGCAGGGCTCTGGTATACTGTCCAGGTTTTGCAAATATACAGCAATGATGTCAACTCAATTGTTCTGTACACCTTCAGTTTAGATAATCAGTCTAATATCTCTCTTTTACCACACTTTCCTTAGAGATTTTAAATGCTGAGAGAGCTCTGGCAATGTGTATCTTGATCTCATTATCAAAAATAGAGAGAAAATAGAGAAGAGATGATAAACAAATAAAGGAAAAAAACTTAGAGGAAGTGAAAATGAAAGAGAGCAATAAATAGGAGAGAGAGAAGAAGGAGAAAGACAGGGATAGGGACAGGATCAATGTGGAAAGAAAAAAGAATTAGAGAAGAACATGACTGAAAGAAAAATGAGAAGTCAGAGAAAGAGTTAAAAGAGTTTAGAGTTCAAGGGTAGATCACAAGAAGTGGGTAAAAAATACACAAAATATTTCAGAAGCAACTACATAGTCAGTGTTATTTGATTCTATTGCCCCTTTGTTTTTTCTTTTTCCATATATCTGCCTTTAAACAGCTTGCTGATGGTACCAGCTACTTTTTATTATTATTTAGTTGCCACTGCCTCAAAACAAGTTTTCTTCAATACCTAACTTTACCAGAAGGAAAATAAAAAATGTTCCTTCTTTTACTTCAGTGAAACCACAGTCATTTTTTGAATTATTCTTCAATTTTATTAGGAAACACATAGGATAACATACAAGATTGCTAGGAATAAAAAATAACTCAAAGAAGAAACAACATACATATTATTACTGCCTTATGAATTATTTACATTTCTATATACAATTATGGTTTTTAAAAATCACAAACTTCAGTCACAATGTCTTCTCCCTCATTTAATTTGTTATCTTATTTCAGATCTTGTGTCAAGAGTCACCTGTCCAATTCTATTTACTATATTTCATTTATTAACAAGGTGATACTGTGGATAGTGAATTGAGCCTGGAATCAGGAAGATTTTAATTCAACTCCATGCAGACACCTATTATTTGTGTAATGATGGGCAAATCACATAACCTTTATTTGCTTCAGTGTCTCTATCTCTAAAGGAAGAAAAGCAATAGTCTTTCTCTCTCAGGGTTGTTGTAGAATAAAATGAGATAATATTTTAAAGTGCCTAGAACACTGGGAGGCAAAATAAATGCTGGCTATTAGGTTCTAGTCAACTATTTCAGTGAAACAAACTTGTAGTCTTTCAGACGCTTGAATTCAATACAAAAACTTCTACCTTAACAGCATTAGGTTTTTATAGGGACCATTTTCCCCTCTAGTATCTTTAAATAAATCTTTTTTTTTTTTAACTTTTCTACCATAAGCCTAGATGGAAAGTCTTGGTTTTTCTCTCTATGCCCCTTCATGAGAAAAATCCTGTTTTGTTTTCTCACCTTTTCAGTATCTCTATTTCTTTAATTTAAGACATCAGGTAACTTTGTTTATTCATTTGGCAGCGATTAATATCAGAGTCCATCTTACAAGTTATTTAGATCAACCTCTACTGGAAGCATGTTTGAATTTCATAAAAATGTTAATGAATATTTATGAAGTCATTACTTAGAGATCTTCCTATGATATTTCATTTTATTTTCAAAAAATGTTTAGGGTCATTCAATTCAATTTAACAAGGATTTATTGTTAATCCACTGTGTTCAGTAGAGGGAATACAAATAAAGTAATAAAAACAATCCCTACCCTTAATTTTTTTCATTACTAAAAATTGGAAAGAGATAAAGACAATGAACATTGGTCAATGTTAATTAAAGAGGTCATGTTTCAGTTCCTCTCCAAGGTACCAACTATATGCCAATTTGCAGGTAGGGATACAAATATCACAGGTAGGGGTGTGTGACAAAGATCAGGCAATACAAAATCTGCAAACTAGGTATTATCTTTCCTAATAAAGTCCCTGGAACTTAACAAGCAGGACTGGGAACAAGGGGTCACTGAATCAATATAACTTTTAATAAAGCCTATTTAATGTCATTATATTCGTTAAAAATAGGGATTCATTCACTTTTTTTCATTTTTTTATTCTTAGAATGATTTTATTTTCCCCAAGACATGTAAAAAGAAATTTCAACACTCATTATTTAAGACTTTGTGATCCAAATTTTTCTTCCTCCCTCCCTAACTTCCCCCTCCTCAAGACAGTAAATAATCTAATATAGGTTAAAATGTACATTCTTTTAAAATATATTTCCTTATTAGTTGTGTTGTACGGGAAAAAAGCAGACAAAAGGGAGAAAATCAAGAGAAAGAAAAAGCAAACTAACAAAAAGCTGAAAATTCACATTTGGTCTCCATACTTCTCTCTCTGGATACACATGGTATTTTCAACCCCAAATCTATTAGAACTTCTTGAATTCATTCACTTTTTTCTATCTTGAGTGTTTGGTGTATTTAAAGTATTAAAAAAAATTTCCCTTGATTACTTAATTGATAATCAAGTCAAAATGTCTCTACAATATCCAAACATTTTTCATGATAATACCCTCACAGGACAAGCACAAAAATGTTCCTCCTTTCATCCACAAAAAAGTAGCTCTTTCAATATTTAAATAACACAATTGTATCCTATTCAAGCCTTCTCTTTGTGAGATTTTTAAGCATCCCATTTTTTATCTTTGGTTTTAATAAAGTCATCATGTATAAATGACTAGTACTGCCTTTATTTGTTATATTGGTATCTTCTTATTGCCATACTAAGTTCAATAGGCAATTGCTTCTCTTCAAGTATAATGGAACACACTTATGCCTTAATACTTTCCACCTCATATTCATATCTTACTTGTAGATCTAAGCATTTCTTACTTTTTAACATCATTATACTTTGAATGGCATTACAACTCATTTTTTTTACTATTTTAGTCTCAGATTTTTGGTTGAAAGGACATAAGACATCAGAACACTCAGGAGCAATAATTTTCCTGATAATATCTTTACCCATCTAATTCATCCTTCGTTGTCTAAATTATGTTTCATAGCTCTCATTTGAAGAGAGCTGCACTTAGCATATGCAGTATATTATAGTAATTTAAAAAGACATCTTCATATTAATGATTGTAGGTGTTAAATCACTTCAGGAAACTGTCCTTTGGAGTGAATATTCTTAGAACCTTGACACGGATTTCCTTAGTTTTCACTCCATAAACAATGGGATTGAGAGCAGGAGGCACAAGAAGGTAAAGAGTAGACAGAAGAATGTGAGCAAAGGGAGCCACATGACCAAAACGATGGCTAAAAAATGAGAAGAAAGCAAGCACATAGAATTCAAGAAAGACAAAAATATGAGCTGTGCAGGTATTAAGTGCTTTCAACCTTGCCTCCTTCTGGGGAAGGTGAAAAACTGTCCAGATGATTAGGGTATAAGAAACAAGAACAAAAACCATGTCAAAACCCAGTATGGCAAATGCTACAAACAACCCAAAAGACTTATTTGTCTGGACATTCCCAGACAACAACTTGACCACAGCCATATGCTCACAGTAAGAATGGGCTATTACAGTAGTATGGAAGAAGTGCAAACGTTTGATCAGGATGGGCAGTAAGCCAACCAATATAACAGCCCTCACTGATACTACCAATATCATCCGACTCAGGATAGTTGGTGTGAGGATGGTTGAATGCCTAAGAGGATCACAAATTGCCACATAACGGTCAAAGGCCATGGCCAGCAAGATGCCTGACTCCATCCCTTGTAGGGCATGAATAAAGAATAGCTGAGTGAGACAAGCATCAAAGGCCATGGTGCAGGCACTAAACCAGAAGATGGCCAGCATCTTGGGAGCTATGGCAGCACATATGCTCAAGTCAATTGCAGCTAGAATAGCGAGGAAGATGTACATGGGCTGATGAAGACTGCGCTCTCTTGGGATAATAATCAATAGGAGGACATTTCCCAGCAGGGCTACTATGCAAAGGAGGCAAAAAGGGAATCCAATCCAGAAATGTAGATATTCAAGTCCAGGAATTCCAACCAGAGTCACTGTTGTTGGATCCACAATTGAGTAATTATAAATTCCCATGATGACTCACAAACAAGTATTCTTAGTGTAAATTCTGAAGTCTTTCTAGAGAAGAAAATATTCCAGGAAAATAGCAATGGTCTCTGGGTGACATCTGGAATAAAATATTTACAAGATGACTACTTTTATCATTAACTCACTTGGGTAAGGTGGTGTCTTAGGTATTAGAGATGGAAACCTGGTTTGAACAATCTACTGTGACTTCCATGCCCAAAGGATCAGTGACAATAGTAATTGAACAGCAAAAGCAATATAAAATTTCGCAAATTTCCCTCCTCTGAACTATATTCTGAACACAATCAGAAGGGATATTATTTGGTTGAGGGATACTTAATTGGGAGCAGGGAAGGACCTAATGTAGAAGGTCAGCTTTTCTTCTTTTTCTCTCATTTTCATGGTTTTAAAATTGGAAAAATTTCTAGATGATATATAATATAGTCAACATTTAAGCAAGAATCCTTTTTATGGTATCATCAGTAAGTTATTATCTGTCACTTGAAGAGTTCATCTGAAAAGAATTTACCATATCTAGTGGGATACAATTCTTTTTGTGAATAACTGTTTCTAATTTATTCTTCACATATCTCTTAATTTTTTTCATCTTCAGTATACCCTCATTGTTTATCCTTCTGTAATTTAAGACCAATAATAACTTACAGATAACACCTTAAAGTTGTAAAGCATAATATATATATTATTTCACTTCAACTTCAAAATAAGTGGCTTTGATACTAAAATAATTGTTACCCATATTTTACATATAAAAAAACTGATATTTAGATAGCATAAGTAATTCACTCATGGTCATTTGCTAACTAATAATTATAAGATGTGGAATTTAAATTTCAGGCTTTTTGACCCCTAATCCAGAATTCTATATATGATATCATGATAATAGAGAACACTTTGAATTCCAAGAAAAGATACAAGATAAGGATTTTTTTTAAAAAAAGAGAAGTCAGTATTAAACAAGTCATTGAAAGAGGTTGATGAAATTTAGTCAAAGATACACAAGTGATGATTTCTATATGCAAGGTCACATTGAAGTCTCAGTGTTGACATTGATCTCAGAGATCACCTAGTCTAATCCACCATGAATAGGCATATTATCCACAACTTACCCAGGACATGACTATCTTTGTTTTTCTTTTAAAGAAAGCAACTAAAGAGGGAAAGCTCAATACCTTTTATGCTTGCTTATTCTACTTGATATCAATAATGATTAATTATTTCTCATCTTACATCAAAACTTAACTTCCCTTTTTTTCAACGTCCATCTAGGAAAAAAATTTTTTTCAGCAAGGCAAAATTGAGCCACATGAGCTACACAAAAAGAGGAATCATGAAAGTTCATTGATATTATGATTTAATGAAAAAAGTGGTTCTTATAATATGATGTGGATGCCAAGTAATTCTTTTCCTGAGTTAAAGGCACAATACGAGTTTATTTTTCTTGAAAATGTTCAATCTCCACCTGTCCTAGAAGATGGAAAAAATGATTAGTATTTATATGAAAATTTGAAATTTAGTTGGCTCCACAAATGGTGATGATAAATAGACAAACTTCCTCAGTTACTGAAGTGATTATAAGATGTACACATTAAGTCCAAAACATTTGTCAGAAAGAATCATATAACATAATGTAGTTCTACAAGATGAGGGCTACCAATTTCCTTTAGATATTCTCAGGGAATGAGACTTTATAATGTGGTCTTCAGGATGGGAATGGGGCTTATGTTTATCAACTTAGCCAGTGTTTTTTGTTGTTGTTTTAGAAAAAATAGGTCTGATTACATATACACTATATTTCAGGCACTGCGCTAAGCATTAGAGAGGCAGATAGCTAAGTACAAGGCATGAGAATAAAATCTTATATAGAGGAGGTAACTGATATATGTCCTGAATACCAGTAATATTGGCAATTCTTCCTTCTAGCTTTCCATTGGAATTAGCACATACACATGTTTATATATCTTTAATTTCCTTTAAAGGTTATACTCCAAGATTAGCAGTTAAATTTTTTATGATGAAACTCCAAACATTTTGAGAGGCTATTGTCAGCTTCTTTCTTCTTTTTCTTTGTTCCTAACCATTCTCATAGAATTGGGGACCATTGTCTTTCTTCTAAACATGGGGAAAGAGTGAAAGTTAAAACTGGATACTTTGAATAAAAAAGATCTATATTATTTGGACTAAAAAGCCCTCTTCCCCCTACTTCTCTTTTCTTTAAGTAACTATTTCATAAGACGAGGAAATTCAGTAATTATCATGGACACAGGAAAAGAAAAAAAATATATCCCTGCATCCAACAGGGTTTGATGAGATATAAGAAAGAAATACCATAGCATATTCAGATTTTAAAATTAGATAATGAGTAATGGAAAAATCTTGGGAAATCTCTGAGAAAGAGTAGTAAATTGCTTTGTCTGTACCATATTAAAATATAGCCTGAAAAAAGGTAATAATGTCTAATGTCACTTGTTTTTCTTTGGTAATCTTTTTTCCTGCCTTTTCAGGAAACAGTGAAATCTTTGATGAATGGGGAGAAAATAGAGAATAAGGAGATATACACAGAGAAGAATGGGTGGTAGGGCAACCAGAATATACTCCTCAATTTTCAATGATATTGAGATCTGAGAGAAAGGAAGCAAACAAGAATCATAATGACACAAGATTTTTAGCTGTACATATATAGTCTAGCCCACTTACCAACCAAATTCTTCATTTTCCTTCTCATGTCCTAGACTCCCAGAATGCAAGAATCAAAAAATATGTTACAAATCACTGAGTATCAAGCCCTCATTTATATGAATACAGTTTTGAGAAATAGGAGAAATGACTTACCCAAGTGAACACATACTTGGTCTGTGGCAGAGGCTCTCCAATTTCTCTTTCTCTCTCTCTCTCTCTCTCTCTCTCTCTCTCTCTCTCTCTCTCTCTCTCTCTCTCTCTCTCTCTCTCTCTCTTTCTCTCTCTTTCTGTATATATATATATATATATATATATATATATATATAATTTTGCTTTTTTCTCCTTTTGTATATTATTAACCATCAATCCACAAATAATTCAGAGGGAGTAATGAGAGCTCCAGGTGATAAGAAAGTTGCATGAAATGAGGCAGGTCACCTACAAGTACAAACCCTGAGCCAGCTACCTTATAGTCCCTTTCCCCCACCTGTAGCTATCTGACACTCTCTAGGGAGAGGGATGATCCCAGTTTAACTGATGAAAACTAGGCTTTAGAATGTATCATTAAATTAATAAATCCCAAACCTCCCATGACTGTCTAAGCTTTGCCAGAGAACCCAGGCTCTGATCAAAAGTTAGAGATTTTATTTTACCCCCCCCCCCACAATCAAAAGTTATAATCCCTTTTGAAAGGAGACAGAGGCAAGATGAAAAAGTACAAGAATCAAAGGAGCTAAGATAATTTAGTTTTGTTCAGTCAAACTCTTTGTCACTTTATTTGAAATTTTCTTGACAAAGATACTAGAGAAGTTTTCCATTTCCTTCTACAATTCATTTTTCAGATGAGGAAATATAAGTAAACAGGATTAAATGACTTGCTCATGGTCACAGAATTATTGACTTGCTCAGGATCACAGAATTATATGTCTAAGACCAGACTTGAACTCAGGAAGAGTCCTGACTTGAGGCCAATCACTCTAACCACTGTATTACCTAGTTGCCTCTAGCTAAAAATCTCTCCCAAATTTCTCTGCAAAACCTTTGAAATAGCTCCTCAAATAAAACTTTGCTACTTTTTTCTTTTTTAAAATAAAGTTAATTTCTCAAATATATTTGGATTTGAGTAAAATTTATTTAAAAAGCCATTCACTGATAAATGATCAAAGGATATGAAGGGGTAGTTTTCAGAAGAAGAAATCTATGCTATATAAAATCATATTTTAAAAAATTTTAATCACTATTGATTAGGAAGATTCAAATTAAAACAACCTAACTTTTCTCAGAAATGACAAATGGGGGAGAGGATGAGGGAAAATAGATTAATGAACTCTTTGTGGGATGATGAGCTATTCCAAATATTTTGGAAAGCAATTTGAAACTATGCCCAAATGTTTATAAAACTGCACTCCTTTTTCTGACTGATAGCCTCCAAAGGTGAGCCTGAGGATGCTTATATTAATTGTATAAGTAGAACATACATAATTCAGGAGAAAAAAAATGGGAACCTGCATCTCTCTGTCCCTGGCTTGCTACTTTTACTGGAGCATAGCTGGAATTCCCTGCTTCTTGAAAGCCAGATAGACATATGAATGGAGAGGAGGGGCAGACTCAGATGTGCAATAGTTGAACAAATGGTAGCATATAATTGTGAAGTAGTAGTATCATGCTATAGGAAAAGATAAGAGGGATTGTTTCAGAAAAAAATGGCAATGCCCACATCACCTAATGCACAGTAAAATGAGAAGGACAGGAAGATTGTTGTGGCCAGTTACAAGACTGTAATGATGAACTGTGAAAGATTTAAAGACTCAATGATCCAAGATAATCCCAAGGTAATTCCAAAAAACTCATTTTCACTTTGTTCTTCCCCCCCCCCTTTCATTCCCAACCACCTGTAAGCAAGTTATAGTTAAGAAAAGGTATATTTATGTATACAGATGCAAATATATACATATTCATACACACACAGACAGACACACATCTTTCCTATTCCTGCTGATTCTTTGCTTTAATTCTACTCCTTAAATTACTTTGTTATTACTTAACTTCCCCCCCCCCAACCATGGATCTCTCCCTTGTCTTTTTCCCTCATCCTTTGATTCCTCATCTGCCCACCCCTCCTCTCTTATTTCTTTATAGTTTTTGGAGGATGCTATATCCTCCATGGTATTTATGGAATGTAAGGACATTTTAAAAACTATGAGTTCTCCTCCCTCCTCTAATGCCTCTGTCTATTCTTCTTCTGCCCCTCATATGCCTAGTATAGTTACTATTTTTATCTTAACTGTACCCAAATCTTTCTTTTGAGCTATGTTTGAACTAGCATCAAGCTTAAGCATATGGTATATGTTTCCCATGTTAAAATAAATAAATAAATAAATAAACTATTTGTCCATGTTAAGTTCTTTGAAACTGATCTTTGATATTGGCTATGCTAAATTTTCTATTAATTTCAGATTTGTTTGATAGAAAGTCCTGGAAATTGGCAAATTGGTTAAATGTCTATTTTTTTCTCATTCAATATTATAGATTATTTTACTGGATATGATATTTTTGGCCACAGGCGTAGTTCTTTTAATTGCAGGTAGATGTGATTGAAAGGTCTGTGGTCTTTTATTGTGGCTCCTGCTAAGTCCTGTGCAATTCTAATTATAGTGTATTTGATTTTTTTTTCTTGTTTATTGCAATTTTTCTTTGATCTAGGATTTTGAAATTTGGTAATAATATCCCTAAATGTTTTTCACAAAGGACCTAGTTTAGGTGGTGATTTTTGGACTTTTTCTATTTCGACTTTTCCCTCATGTTCTATTGTTGTGCCACAGTTCTCTTTTATTGTCCTCCCTCAGTTTCCCTAACTGTCCTGCCTTAGTTCCCTAATTGTCCTGCCTCAGTTACCCTAAATTGTTCTGCCCCAGTTTCTCCAATTATTCTGCCTCAATTTCCCTGAATTGTTCTACCTTAATCCCCTTGGTTTACAACCCCCTTCCTGATCATTAGGGCTGTGGAGATTTGGCATTCTAAAAGATAAGACTCCAGATGTCCTATCTCAGATATCTAATTGGCATTGTTTATAACTCTTAAGTTTCAGACTTCCTGGCTCTAGGTGGACCCCTCTTAACTCCCAATTTATAAGAATTTTTAGTCCTGCCATCCAACCAATCAGAATCAGATTGATGGTCCTGCCTGGAGATTCCCACTTACCAGAGTTTGGACTCCAACCCCCCCTACCTTTGTTTAGCTACCCAAGCTAGGAGCCAGGGTATATATTCATTGAAAACTCACATTGGCTGCTGGATGCTTTGGACATCAGCCCTGGGGGCAGCATGCCCCCAGCACAATCTCTCTCAAAAATCCAAATAGAATATTAAAATCTCTCTAAATCTCTATCTTGCCACAGTTTCTCCAGCATTACACTATGACTCCAAAACAATTTTGCACTGTCAAAAAATGTTATAATTATAAAATAAAATAAAAAAATTAAAAAAAAAAAAAAGACCAACAAAAAAAAAAAAAAAAAAAAAAAACAACAACAATTTTGCTGGATTATTTTTTGCTTTATTGTGTCAAAATTATGATGTTGAATTTTTGTTTTATTTTTTTTGGTTGCAACTTTCAGGCAATCCAATTATTCTTGTATTTTCTCTTCTTATCTGTTCTCCACATCTGTCATTTTTCTTATGTTTCACATACTGTTCTAATTTTTTTTCATTTTGTATGATCTATTTTGTTATTTCTTGGTCTCTTATACCTTCACAGGTTTTCCTATGTTTAATTTTAATTATCAAAGACTTATTTTCAACTTTAAGACTCTATATCTCCTTTTCTAGTTAATTTTTTCATAATCTTGTTTTTCTTGGGCTTTTTCAAATTAATTTTTTTGTTTTTTTTTTCTCAATGTCCCTCATTTTATTTTTGAAATTGTTTTGAGTTCTATAAATTCTCTCTGGACAGGGAGCCATTTCATATTATTCTTTGGGGTAGAAGCTTTTTTTTTTACTTTAGTGTTCTTTGAAGATGAACCCCAGTCTTCCCTGATCCTATAGTAAGTTTCTATGATAGGGTTCTTTCTTCTTTGCCAATTTAAAATAAGAAATAATAGTGTAAACACCTTTAAATTCTGGGGTGGAGGGATGGTGCTTCTAACTTCACTTGAACTCTCCCCTTTGATCTGGAACTCCAAATCAAAAGTCCCACTTTCCTGCAAGTGCCTGCAGCCATTAGCATCACTGCCCACAATCTGCAATCATTTATGCTAGTTCCTTCTTGTCCAAGGCTGCAGTAACACAGCTGGACCTGGCATTCCTCATTTGATGTTTCTGGGGAGTTAATTTGAAGATATTTGCACTTGGAGCAGGTTAAAGCCCTGGGTCTTTCTTCAGATATTCTGATACCTGGAGGACCTCTTTTCTACCCCAAGTCTTCCTAATTTTTTAGCAGACTATGTTCTCTCTGAAGCACAAATTTGTTCTGTTTGTGGGGGAAATCAGGAGAGCTTGAAATTTACCAACTTGTTCTACCATCTTCCTCCCTTTAAATCTTATTTCTTCAACTTCCATTATCTTAAGTAGATCCTTTAAAATATGTCACCCTTCTCATTTCATTAAAAAAAAATTTCCCCCAATTACATGGAAAAACATTTTTGTTATATTTTTCATTATATTTTTCAAATATAATATTTGAATATAATAAATATAATTTATTTAACATTATATTTTTCAAATAGATTTCTTTATGAATTGTTTTGGGAGAGACAAATAAAAACAAAAGGGCAAAAATCATGAGAAGAAAAAAAAAAGAAGAATAAGAAAAAAAGTGAACATAGCATGTGTTGATTTGAATTTAGCTTCCATAGTTCTCTTTTTGGATGTAGATGGCATATTCCATCCAAAGTTTCTTGGAATTGTCTTGGATCACTGAATCACCAAGAAGAACTAAGTCTGCTATAGTTTATCATCACACATGTACAATGTTTTCCTGGTTATGCTTGTTTCATTAGGTTAAATTAATTCATGTAACTCATTCCAGGCCTTTCTAAAACTGACCTGTTCATCATTTTCTGTGTAACAATAATATTCCATGGGTGGAACCAAGATGGCGGAGAAGGCTCACGTGACTTTCTGAACCTCTCTCATACCCTCACAACCAATTATTAAGTTTAGCCTCAAAAATAGCTCTTGACTGGTAAAATTCACAAAGATTGGAAATACAACTCATGAGCCGAAGATAATCTGGAAGATTGCCAGAAAAGGTTTGTCTTGAGCAATGTGAACAAACCAGCACAAACAGGGAAAGAACTAGAGGCTAGCATATTGAGTAGACCAGGAAGGGATGGCCTCCATGGTTAGAAAATTTACAGAGATGATTCTGCCATAGGCTGACTACTCTGCCTTGGTTGCAATGCAATAGACCAGCAGAGAAATTAAAGTGAAAGATAGAGGGTATTCTAAAAAATGCCAGAACCTAAAAATATCTGGCTATACCCACCCAAAACTGGAAGTGACTCAGCACAGACCACAACACAGAGGCAGTCACAAATCTGCATGGCAGGGGGTTGCAGCCCAGGGCAGCCTCTAATCTGCACAGTAGGGACCCCGGCCAATAGACTTTCTGCAGTGTGACTGTGCTTCCCTGGGCAGAGACACTTCCAGTACATTCGGGACTATTTACTGGGCAACTGCTAATACCCACAGCCCTATTGGAGGCTTTGGCTCAGGGTAATGACACCTTTGCTGCTCAGCCTCTAGTCCCAGGGAAGTCACTAATCTGCACAGTGTGGTTCTTTGCTCGGCACTTCCACAGCTCGGCCATGATACCCATGCCTGAGTCACTCCTGGGTGGGGAACTTTTTCCTACAGCACTCCCATACTGCCTTGCTCTTTGCAGCCCATTTGCAGGACAGTTACTTTTCATATATCCATCCCTGCTCTGCAGAGGAAGCTGATAGCCTCCTTGCCCTGAAGACAGACCCTATGGGCTTAAAAAATGAGTAAAAATATCAAAAGGATGATCGATATTTTCTATATAGAAAGAGAGCAGGTTTTCAACTGCAAGGAGACTAATAGCAAACAGTCTCCAGAAAAAAACCCAAAAGGGGATATAACTGATCCCCATCACACAAGGCTCTCCTAGAAGATAATATTAAAAATCATAAAAGGGAGCTAGAAGAAAAATGGGGAAAGGAAAGAGAAGCTATACAAGAGAGTAACAACTTCCTGAAATGTAAATTGGAAAAGGTAAAGAGCTCCCAGGAAGTGTAGGGAAACAGAATTTGGGAATTGGAAAAGGTAAAGAACTCTTAGGAAAGTAGGATTTGTGAATTGCAAAAAGAAAATAACTCACTAAAAAAAAAAGTGAAATGGAAAATAATTCCATAGAGCAAAACAACTCATTTAAAAACTCAATTGGGCATATACAAAAAGAAGTTAAAAAAAAAAAAAAAAAAAAAAAAAGCCAATGAAGAAAATAACTCAATAAAAATTACAACTGAACAAATAGAAAAGAATGATTCGTTGATACATCAAGAATCAGTCAAGCAAACCAAAAAAATTAAAAATTAAAAAAAATGTTAAATATCTACTTGGAAAAACAAAAGACCCGGAAAATAGATCTAGGAGAGATAATCTGAAGATTATTGGACTTCCTGAAAATTATGATGAAAAAACAACCTAGATGCTATTTCATCAAAGAGAACTGCCCAGATGTAATAGAATCAAAAAGTAAAATAGGCATTGAAAGAATTTATCTAACACCTTCTGAAAAAAACCCTAAAATAAAAACTCCAAGGAATATTGTGGCCAAATTTCAGAACTATCAGACAAAGAAAAAAATATTACAAGAAGTGAGAAAAAAACAATTCAATACCGAGGTGCCACAATAAGGATCACTCAAGATCTGACTGCCTCCCATTAAAGGATCAAAGGGCGTGGAATCTGATATTCTGAAAGGCAAAAGAACTTGGAATGAAGCCAAGAATAAACTACCCAGCTAAACTGAACATTTTTTTCCATGGAAGAAGATGGACATTTAATGAATAGATGAATTCCATTTGTTTCTAAGGAAAAAACCAGATCTAAACAAACAATTTGATCTCCAACCATAGGACTCAAGAGAAGTAGAAAAAGGTAAAAAGAACTTTTGAGAACTGTATTTCTATTGTGGATATACATAAAGAATACATGGATAATTTGATTTTACTGATATAACATTAAAAAAGGGAAATAGAAATGGAAAGGGGAAAGTATCAGAAAAAGGAAAAAGGAGAGATAAAAAGAGGGAAATTACACGAAGAGGCAAAGAAAACCTATCATATCTAAGGGAAGTTAGAGAGGGGGAAGAACATTGTGTGAATCTTACTCTCCTCAGAGTTGGCTCAAAGAGAAAATAATTGATGTATTTGGTGTACAGAGAAACTTCTCTCACCTCATTAAAAAGAGGAGAGGAAAAGGGAAAAGGAAAAGAGTAATAAGAGAAGGGTACAAGAAAGGAGAAGGGATTAAAACGGGGGGTGGGAGGGATCCTAAAGAGGGAGAGTGGTGCCTATAAGTTTAATACTAGGAAAGGGGGGGTAAGGGAAGGAAAGAAAAAGAAAAGCAGAATCTAGGGATAATAAGATGGCAGGAAATACAGAATTAGTAATTATAACTGTAAATGTGAATGGGATGAACTCTCCCATAAAGTGGAGGCAGATAGCAGATTGGATCAAAAGTCAGAACCCTACAATCTGCTGTTTACAGAAAACATATTTAAAGCAAGGAGATACATACACAGTAAAGGTAAAAGGCTGGAACAAAATCTATTATGCTTCAGGTGAAGTAAAAAAAAATAGGGATAGACATCCTTATCTTAGATCAAGCAAAAGCAAAAATTGATCTAATTAAAAGAGATAAGGAAACTACATCTTGCTAAAAAGTAGCATAGACAATGAAGCAATATCAATGCTAAACATATATGCACCAATTGGTATAGCATCTAACTTCCTAAAGGAGAAGTTAAGAGAGTTGCAAAAACAAATAGACAGCAAAACTATAATAGTGGGAGATCTCCACCTTGCAGTCTCAGAATTAGACATATCAAATCACAAAACAAGAAAGAAATTAGGGAGGGAAATAGAATATTAGAAAAATTAAGGATGATAGACCTTTGGAGAAAACTCAATGGTGATAGAAAGGAGTATACTTTCTTCTCAGCAGTTCATGGAACCTATTCAAAAATTGACCATATATTAGGACATAAAGATTTTAAAATTAAGTGCAGGAAGGCTGAAATAGTACATGCTTTCTTTTCAGATCACGATGCAATATAAACTACATTCAACAAAAAGTTAGGGATAAATAGACCAAAAAGTAATTGGAAACTGAATAATATCATCTTAAAGAATGATTGGGTGAAACAGCAAATTATAGACACAATTAATAATTTCACTCAAGATAATGACAATAATGAGACATCATACCAAAATTTCTGGGATGCAGTCAAAGCAGTAATAAGTGGAAATTTTATATCTTCAGAGGCTTACTTAAATAAAATAAAGAAAGAGAAAATCAATGAATTGGGCTTACAACTTAAAAAGCTAGAAAAAGACCAAATTAAAAACCCCTTATATCCCAAAGAGATTTTTAAAGGTCAAGGGACCTATATGTGCAAGAATGTTTGTGGCAGCCCTCTTTGTAATGGCCAGAAACTGGAAACTGAGTGAATGTCCATCAATTGGAGAATGGATGAATAAATTGTGGTATATGAATATTATGGAATTTTATTGTTCTGTAAGAAATGACCAGCAGGATTATTTCATAAAGGCCTGGAGAGACTTACATGAATTGATGTTGAGTGAAATGATCAAGACCAGGAGATCATTATATACTTCAACAACAATAACATATTGATGGGATTGGATCCATGATGGACATGGATCTCTTCAACAATGAGATGAACCAAATCAGTTCCAATAGAGCAGTAATGAACTGAACCAGCTACACCCAGCAAAAGAACTCTGGGAGATGACTGTGAACCTACATAGAATTCCCAATCCCTTTATTTTTGTCCGCCTGCATTTTTGATTTCCTTCACAGGCTAATTGTACACTATTTCACATTTCAATTCTTTTTGTACAGCAAAATAACTGTTTAGACATGTATACATATATTGTATTTAACTTATACTTTAATATATTTAACATGTATTGGTCAACCTGCCATCTGGGGGAAGGGGTGGGAGGGAAGGAGGGGAAAAGTTGGAACAAAAAGTTTTGCAATTGTCAATCCTGAAAAATTACCTATGCATATATCTTGTAAATAAAAAGTTATTAAAAAATGTAGTCTTGTCATTTATGCCTCTTAAAAACTCAAGGTGTTAAGTGACTTCCAGAAAGACAAGCCTCTCTAATGTGAAGGCTTACTGAGCCCTTTTCAAGGTTAGTTCATTCACCTTTGGTGTCCATCTGATACAATTATCTCTCACTTTTGGTTCCAAGATATTATAACTTGTGCAGTAGGTGACCTGGGCAAACCATCTCAGTGGATGAATTTAACTAGGTTGAAGGTAACCAGTAAGCCTCAAACCTATAGGTGAGTCAGGGGGATGTCTACCTTATGCATATAAACATGTTACTCAGCAAAATAGGTGGATGAGAGCAATTTGTTACAATGATCATGATAGCAGCCTGAAGCAGATGCTTTGGAGTACTTAAAGCTTCATCACATATCTAAGCACCAAGATCATCCACTGCATCCAGGATCATCCAAAATCTTTTTGACTTTTGTCCTTTCAGTAGACTTCAAGAACTCAGGAAGAGAGAGTGATGCTGACGATGGTGTACTTCTGATTCGCTTATATCCAATTAATATAGAAACAAAGATATTTAGCATGACAATAATGTTGTTTTCTGAAAACAAATGATAAAATGCCACCCCTACCACAACAGCAATAATTCCTAGCTTTATCAGTTTTCATAGGAAGCCTTTCCTAATTTTTTCAAGTATTATTCTATTTTCTCTTCTAAAATTACCATATAGACAGCTATCTCGTTCTTCTCTTCTCTTTCCCCATAGAAGTAGCAATAGAGACTTAACTAATTGTAATATATACTTGTTCACATTGTTTAGTTATGTGGTTTCTGATAACTTTAACCTTGGAAAGTTTTGTGCTTAAAATTTGGAGTGCTTTTGAAAGATTGAGAATGTAGATAAAACAATTGTGTTGGTTACATACTTTCCTTGCCATGTAGTGAGATGTAAAGTGGGAACAAAAATATAAAAAAAAGAGCATAGATGCTTAAGTAGAGAACAAGCTGATTGTAGATAATGAGAGAATGAACTCAGGAATGCATTCAATACTTTATCAAGTTTACCTCACAGTAGCAGTTGATGAAATATAAGTGAGTTTAATTCATAGCATTTCCCTCCCCTTTCTCCCCTAAAAATAGTTCTGTCAGGTTTCAACCTCAACTGAATTCCATTGTGTTTGCTTCATAGTATGTGGGAGAGAACATAAAGAAGAAATGAATTCTATCCCTAATTTCAATTTACTGTATTCTGCTACTATAAATTATATCCCATGTCATATGACTTTGTTTATAAATTATACATATAAAATGAGTTGATGAATGATATGAGTTGAGAGGGCTGAAACTGAGGAGGGATCCAGTTAACAGAAGAATTAAAGATATAGACATATCAATACACATATAATTTTATGTTTAGGCATATACTTTTATAGCCATATACACACACACACATATATATATATATATGTGTGTGTGTGTATATAAATATATGGTAAAGGTAAACATATGTGTATGTTATATATATATATACATATATATACATATATATGTATATATAGGCATATACTTTTATAGCCATACACATACAAATATGTGTGTATATAAATATATGGTAAAGGTAAACATATGTGTATGTGTATATATATATATATATGTATATATATATATACATACATATATATACACATACACACATATATATACATATATATGTATATATATACATATATATGTTTATATACATATATTCATATAAATAAATATAAATATCTGAGTATGTTCTGGAACATAATGTTTAGAATGACAATTAAATGAGGGAAAGAGAAAGAAAGAGGGAGAGAGATAGAGGCAGAAACAAAGACAGAGACAGAGAGGGCAAACTTCAGTATCTTATAGTTGTTGCAAATTGTACTACATTTATCCTACCTCCCTCTGACACATAAAATACAAAAGTGTTTCAAGGATATGCATAGTAGACCAAGATCCCAATGACCCTTGAAAACTTGTAAAAAGAGATAGAAGCAAGAAGGGGCAAATTATATATATATAAAACAATTAACTATTTTTTAAATATTACAGATTCTAGAGGCAGTTAGGTTACAATGTCAATAGGGCTCCGTCACTGGACCTGAATTCAAATATTTAAAATTATTAGCTCTGTCACAAGTCACCATTTGCCTCCACTAAACAACAGCAATAACAACAATAACAACAAAAAAAATTGAAAAACTATTAATAGGTTCTAGTCCTGCCATGCCATAGAAAACTTAAACATAAATAAATTCGGTAATCCTTGGCAGACTATAATAATAAATCAAGAATGTGAGGTGGAAATTGGAAAACAATAAAAAGAAACATGCTCATGTAAAGGCTAATTATATTGTTACCCCCAAACTGATTTTTCAATCGCTAGAATTATTTTCACCAGTCATTCTTAGAAATCTTCCAAGTTTATAAATATACCTTAAAAATCAGACCACTCTTTTCTCAGAACTTATTTTGGGTGGTAATGTAAGAGTTGAAGGATACGTTCCCTAATCTGCTTTGTTCTGAGCCCATAGATCAAAGGGTTGATCATGGGAGGAACAAGGAAGTAGAGGTTGTCTACAATTATCTGGATGTGGGAAGGCATTTGGTATCCAAATGTCTGAGCTAAAACTGAAAATACAACAGGTGAATAAAATAGGGCAATTACACAGAGATGGGAGCCACATGTACTCAGGGCCTTGTGTCGTGCTTCCCAGGAAGGGATCTGGAAAACAGCTCGAAGAATCATTCCATAAGAAAGACTGATAAAGAGTAAATCAACACCAATCGAAGATACAATGACCATGAGGCCATAGACAATATGATTAGAGACATCCCCACAAGCAATCTGTACCATAGCCATGAAGGCACAGTAGGAGTAGGGAATAATGTTAGTTCTGAAGCTGGTCAATGTTTTTGCTAAAATAGGGGCTGGAATAAGCACAGCCATAGTCCTTGCTATGATTGCCATTCCCATGTTCACCAATGTATTATTGGCTAGAATAGTGGTATATCTTAATGGATTGCAGATGGCTACAAAGCGATCAAAAGCCATAGCCAAAAGAATACCAGATTCCATGACATAGAAAGATGGGATGAAAAACATCTGAGTAAGGCAACCATTAATATTGATCTCTTTAGCATCCAGCCAGAAGATGCCTAACATGCGAGGCACAGTTGCACTAACTAAGGACAAATCAACAGTTGACAACATAGCCAGCAGAAAGAACATGGGCTCATGAAGACTCTTTTCTACGTGGATAATATGTATGATAGTGATGTTGCCAATAAGAGCAGTGATGAAGACTAAGAAGAAAGGTAGGGAGAACCAGCCATGATAGGACTCCAATCCTGGAATCCCAGCCAATACAAATACCACTGGCTGGGGAATGGAATTGTTACAAGAGGCCATCCTTCTTGGTTCCTGAATGGGGATGCTAGCAATCTATTCACTAGAAAAGAAGGCAGAGATAAATTTGAAATAAATAGATCCTAAAATAGGAAACACTTAGGGGAAATGATATAGCTATTCTCTTCTTGTAGTTCATCTGGTTAGAATCTGTTAAAAAAAAAAAAGAAAAGAAAAGAAAACATGACAATGAAAGATACATCAGTAATGAGCCATTTCTTCTATGTAGATAAATAAATCACTTTACATGTTTATTTCTTATTTGTATGTTTATTAACTATATCATCATTTGAATTTATTGTACATATTTCTTTTGGGAAAACATTAGCCATTCTGGGCTCAATTTAAATATTGTTTCCTTATTTAGAGACAACTTAGCCTAGTGAACAGAAAAGTTGTCTGAGTTTCAATTCCTAACTCTACTTTTATATATATTGACTGTGTGATCTCGGACAACTTGTTTATTTGAAGACTCTAATCCATAGTGAAGAATTTAGTGAATTATTTTTGTGTAAGTTACTTCCTTATCCAAAAGTTTTTGATACCAACAAAATAATAGGATCAAGCCAAATTCCTATCTTTCTTTAATGATAGAACACCATCTAGGAGGTGATGGTGAAATAGAGGAAACCATATTGTATTTGGAATAAGAATTTTCTTTTAAAATTAAATTTCCCTAATAAATCTCATCTCTTCTGTTTCCTACCTATGAAACCTTGTAAAAGTCACTTAACTCTTCGTCTTCGGTTTTCCCAACTGTAAAATAAGGAAGTTGGAATAGATGCATCCTTTCCAAGTCTCAATCTATTATTTTACAATCCAAGTGCAAGTCTAAACTGATAGCTAGACTCTTTTCTATTTATGATTTTATTTTCTTTTTTCTAAGGTTCTATATTTGCTTGAGCAGTAGTTATTATTAGCATATCACTGTCACTAATTCTTGCCTGCTTTCCAGGGTACCTGAATTTTTCCAGACTTCTTGGAATAGATGTGGCCATCGAACTTTCTTCCTCTTTTTAATCTACTGTTACAGGTCACTGAAAAAAAAAGGAAATAAAATATCTACTTAAAAAAATGGGATCACAGAATTTCAAGGACCCTTAGAAATTATTCAATAAGTCTTCTAGTTTTCCCATTTTGAAGATAAAGAAATGTAGACACAAAAAAGTGAAATGATTTATTTAGGGTCACACACTTAGTAAAGCAGAGAATCTTGTAGTTGTCTCTGAATCTCTTAAGACTTGAACTAATGTTCTTTATTTTATTTCTGCTAATAACTCAGTTTCAGCCCTTTCAACTCACATTATTCATCAACTCATTTTATACATATAAGTTATGAACAAAATCATATGACATGGGTTATAATTTATAGTAAGAAAGCAATATTTCTAGTAGCATAACACAGTAAATTGAATTCTGAATTTTTTCAGACAATTTTTAGGATTAAGTAGATAGCCAGCTTTTAAATTCCAATTAAGCATTTCATCTAAATCATCATATAGATGTCAAGTCTCTCCAACTCCCAGATTACAACCTGAAAGGTTACACAAATAAAGTCTAACCTGCAGCTTTTACAAATTAAGCAAATGTATAATCAATTTGTGTGGACTTTATTAATGAGCTAAAATTACCCACCATAGAGAAACCATTATTGGGAGGGAGAGTCTAAATCTTAGAATTATCTAAGTACAAATTCATAATCTACTCAGTCTAAAAACCTCATTTTAAGAATGAGGTTATTGAGATACAGAGAGATTAAAGTCAAATGAGTGTCAGAGATAAAATTTGAACTCTGATTCTCCCTTGCTTTCTCCTACTGTACTGCAGTGCTATGCTGGGGCTGTTCAATCAATTTCTACCAATGAGAACTGTTCAACAAGAGAATCAACTGCCTGAAATGATAATATAAAGGAAAGGTATCAAACACATGCATCTGCAGCATATTTGAAAGATCTAAGTCAAATTTTAAATCTAATTGATAAACATTTGACAAAATAAAATGCAATAGAAGACTGATAATGTGAACATATGCTTTTCTAAGTCAATTATATTAAGATATTTTTTGTAAGTCAATGAGTTAGATATTTCTCTAATATCCTAAGCATTCAAACTCTATTGCAGAGAGAGCAACTCTGTTGGGCTGGCCATAAATTATTTGAGCACCAAATGCATGCTTGCCAAAAAAAAAAAAAAAAAAAGGCTATTTTATGGAGAACTCATACAGGGCAAGTGGTTAACAAGGTGATCAGAAAAAGTAATTTTCTCTCATTGGAGAAAGTACTATGCTCGATAAGTGATTCAAAATTGAATTAGCTCAAATGAAATGTGAGGTGTGCAAAGTTAGAGAATCCACTCCAGATACTCATAAGGACTATTTGTGTCTGTCTTGTGGCAGAGCATTCAAATTTTGTATTGGTCTGATCAGCCATAATTGAAAATATTAACTTGATCCTAACATAGTTATGTCATTTTAGTCTTTTTAAAGAATGGACAATAAATATTCATGTGCACATATGGATATGGATATGTGTGTATATTTATGTATATGTATTCATGTATTACATACATATGCATGCATGTATATATATCCATATACATGTACATAATGTATTATGTATATATGTATATGTACCTATACATATACATACACAAGATTAACTTGAGGTGGATTTATTTTGTGGAGGAGGAAAAATGAGTCATGATAAGAGTCATTGAGCTCTGAAGTCCAGAGAGTAGCAATTGTTTTAGAAATTAAAAAACTTTCAGAACTTCTAATTCCATGTTCATTCCTTTTATTCTAACCTATCTCACTCTCTTACATCCTTCTCTTTCCCCAAGAAGCCTCTGTCAAATGCTCAAACAGAAAGATGGAAGAGAATGTTTTATTACCTGGAAGTACAAGAGTGATGGATAAAGAGTGCAGTTAAATTGGAGCTGTGACCAAATCTAGGATCATCTCTCTGATATGTGAATGAAGATGAGTAGATAATGTGTGCAGAAGCTAAAAGGATCCTAAGAATAACTAATCTGGGAGAAATATTTATGCTACTGATTCTTTGATAATCTTTCTCCCAGTGGAATCCCAATTAAACAAAGAGATCTAATCAATTTTGTCACTTCAAGAATCAAAGCTCTCTTGTGGGAATAGAAGATAAAAGGAAATAATTATCAGTGAAATTAAGGATTAAGCTGGAAGAAGAAGAGCTTCATTTTTTGCAAAGAGAGGAAGACACTATATGTGAAGTTTATTGGAAATAAAAAGTTGTGTCTCTCATTAGACTAAACTCTCTAAAAGCAAGTTTTCTTTTTTTTTTTTAATTGTATTTAATTCCTAGAGTTTTTCAAGTTGTCTGGTAAAAATTGGAAACATGCTTATTGCCTGACAAACTAAATGATTAAAGTAAATGTAGTAGAGGTTGGGAGCACACTAAAGCTTGATGAATATAATCAAGAATACATATTATGTGAATATATGCAATGGTATATCTCCAAACTCATGAAACTAATCAGTAAGGACTTTGAACATGTGCTGGACCTCCTGGTTAGACAAACACTTTAGAAAAATAATTTTGTAATTGTGTTAAGAATGAGTTAGAGATTGAAGATATTTGAGGCATGAAGACTGAACATAAAGAAACTGTTGTAGTCCCAGGGAGAGGTTAAGGGAGCCTGAAATTTAGTGAGGCCATGCAGGTAGAAAGAATGGAATAGATATGAGAAATAAGGAGATAAAACTTACTGAATTTGTCAACTGATTGTATATAAGAATGTGAAATGAGAGAAAGTAATGATATGAAAATTCTCAGATTGAGACAAATTGGAAGATTAGAAGATTATTGATGTCCTGTATGGGAAGAAGAAAGTTTGGGAGAAATGTAAATTCAATGGAGAAAATAATACAACGATACTTAGGATACATGTTCTAATCCATCAGTGCCAGTGTCCTCATTCTATCTCATGAAATCAAAAACAGTGAATGGATCTGAGTATAGAGCTCACTCTTCAAGGGATAATCACATTGAAATGAGGTGAACTATGGGGCAAAAGGAGGGAATTTTCCCCATGGTTCGCCCACATTGTTGATATGGCTACTCAGTAGCACTGAAGAAATTGGGGTAAAGGGGTGATGACCAGTTCAAAAATAGGAATGTTAGAGTTTTGACAGTGAAGGTGAATTAGGGAAATGTTGACTATTATAGGAAGAAGTGATCATGTTATAGATAAATACAGCAACTTTCTCTGGCAGTGAAAGTTGTGTAGGATAATCTTCCCAACCACTCACAAACTGGAGGCATACATCACTTTAATCAGTGCACCCTCAAAAAGGTCTCAACCCTTTTTGCAAATCTTGTCTGGAGAGCCAAAATGAAAGATTCATTCAAGTTCCACTTCAAGCATACACAAATAGGGACAAATTATTTCAGAATCAACATTTCGGGTATCTTATTGTTCCAAGGTATGGAATGGATCTAGAGATCCTAGACACCTGAAATATGGCATTAGGAATCATAACTGTTGGATTTCTACCAGCCTCTGATATTTGCAGAGAATCTGTTTCATCTTCAGGAATTTCTAATTCAGTTCCTTAACAGCTTTGTCCTGGCAAAGTTATGATTTTGATCTGGTAGAGATAAATATATAAATATATATATTTATAAATATAAAGTAGTAGCATCTTCATTCCCTTTTTCATTATCATGTTCATATTACAAGGAGTAGAATTAGTCCTTCTTTGTTCTTACCTGTAATATGTTTGTATAGTTTTTATGCATATATGTAAATGAATATATTTGCATACTTCTATTTCTGAATGATGTGTTTTGCATACACATGTAGCTGTTACTCGACACTTGTAGGATTGAAAGCACAGACTTTACAACCTCTATGTACATTAGGAAATATTTTCCCTTTTATGCAGTCTTAGGAGATTTCAGCTTTCCATTTCTTTTGATATCAGTCATACCTTAGTCACAATTAATAATCATCAAAAAATAACCAATTTTCCAATGATATTTATTTTGTTGGCCATTCTATATCTGAGCTTTCCCAACCAAGTTTTATCTGTAATACACTTTCTTAAGCTTTTTCATTATTTTCTGTGTTTTTCCTTAGCTTATGATGCTACATCTCAGCAGAAGATTTCTTCAGTTTTCCTCTATTCAGCTTTTTAAACTGAAATCTAACTGTCAAGTTCATCCAGACTCTTTCTTTTGCTTCTCTCTTTTCCTGGCTGATAATCCTTAAATGTGTAGAAATATCTTACTAAGTCATTGTTTTAATATGTTACATTTAATTAAATAAAATATATAGATCTGGTTTGAGTGATTTGAGAATGGTCTCCATAATGACAGAGAAAACTAATGTTCTCTTCTTTCTCATTTTTCCCCCCTGAGGCTGGGGTTAAGTGACCTGCCCAGGGTCACACAACTAGGAAGTGTAAAGTGTCTGAGACCAGATTTGAACTCAGGTACTCCTGAATTCAGGGCTGGTGCTCTATCCACTGCGCCACCTAGCTGCCCCCTCTTCTTTCTCATTTTCACCAAGAAATTCTTTACCTCAAAGCTTAATGTATTGTAGTCATTTTATTACTAGCTAAAGGGGCACAGAAAAAGTATATGTGAAAAGGAAGACAAGAAATGAAATGGAATTTATATACAGAAGTTTAAGTGTTATGTATATAATGGTGATAGGACCTAAATATTTAGATTCATTTATATATAGAACTCTCAGATGAACTAACTTTCCCTACTAACATAAGTTGACATGTTTTCTGCACTTCATAGCATTCAAAAATTACCTAGAGTAATGAGAAGTTAAGTGACTTGCTTAGGGTCACACAGCCAATATTTTAGAAACAGGCCATGAACCCAGATCTTTCTGTCTCTTTTCATCACATTCTCCCATTTATCACATTAATATTATTCATTTTCACTGAATAAATATTTATTGCATGCAATATATAATTGTATAAATACACTGCTAGATTTTCCACTAGATAGAGAATAAACCCTGAAGTCAGGAAGATTCATATGCCTAAATTTAAATCTCATCTCACCCACTTACTAGCTGTTTGGCATTGTACAAGTCACTTAACCCTATTGGTTTCAGTTTCTTCATTTGTAAAATGAGCTGTGGAAGAAAATGGCAAACCACTCCAGGATCTTTGGCAAGAAACCCAAAATGGGATCATGAAGAGCTAGACGTAATTGGGAAATTACTAAATAGCAACAAATCAATTCATACAAAGTTCTCCTTTTTTCCATGCATTCCTTATTTCATTTTAATCACTATAAAATAATATTAATATTATTGTTAGAATTCTTACAAGGTGCTAAGTCACTGTAATGAATAGAGACAATAAGTATCTCTAATTCAGTGTGATTGATCTTATCCTACAAGGAGATGTTATGGGCCAGAACTTGAAACAAGGTATTTATGTACTAATGTACTTAGTTCACACCTTTAAAGGAGTTCATACCTTTAAAGGAGTTCCTTTATTGGTTCACATATTAGACTTCACACCTTTAGAGCGCATATAAAAGGACAAGCCCACTGGGAGGCGAGTCAGAGTCAGGATTTAGTCAAGGAGGGAAGTTTGGGAAAGGACTTTGGAAGATTCACAACTAGGATTGACTTCTAGGAGATTCACAAGGCAGAAACCTACAAGCCCACTCTCTGGGAGGAGATTCAGAAGATTCATTCCCACTTCAACTTTTGTGTTGGCTGGAGGCATTTGGACAAGAGATCTTAGGGAACCAAGGAGAGAGATAGACCTCTAAGAAAGCTAAATGGGCCCAAGAAAGGAGACAAGACTTGAAGGAGAAAATGAAGGATCTGGACTTTAACTCCTAGCTGCATTATTGAACTGAACTGAAATGAAGGCTGCCTCCAGAAGCTTCCCAAGAGATCTGCTCCCAGAGAATGATTACAATTTAGAGAACAGAACAGAACATCACATATTATGTTAAATACATATATAATATAGTTTCTTTAGATTGGCACTATTTCCATTTCTTAAGCCAATGAAAAGAACATTCCTTTGAATATTTATACACATGATCTCAGTATTTGACTTCCTTGTAGGTATATTTTCATTGTTCAATGTTTCATTTGTTCAATGATTCAATTATCATTAAGGCAAAAGGTATAGATATCTTTTTTCTATTTCTTTCATAATTCTAAAATGATAGCTGAAATGTTTGACAAATAATTCACAACTTTACCATAAGTATTTTTTAAATATTTGTCAAATTGAACAATGAGCTTCTGTTTCTGTTTGTTTAGTGTTGATTACATATTCAAAACACTTTAAAAATGTTGAAGTCTCTCAAAAGCTTTTCATATCCTCTAACCACTTATGAATTCAGAAATGTCTCATGGTAATATCTTTATGGTAATAGATTTTGTGCCTTTGTTTTCAGACTTTTATCACTAATACTACATTTATATTTGTTTCCAAGATAATCTCTTTTTGGTCTAACCATGCTATTTCTGTGGGAAAATTTATTAATTTTATGTATCCAATTCTCTTTATTTTGTCTTCTCTGATTTCTTCTGACATTTTTCCACTTCAAAATCCATTCTACAAACAGACACAATTATGAAATACTTTTTTTTTTATCATTTTCTTCCTTAGGCTCTCTATGGTATTTTTTATATGTTTAGATTACACAAACATCTTAAAGTTATAGCGATATGTGGTGTAAAGTATTGTCTAAATTTCATTTCTGCCAAATATTTTCCAATTTTAAAGACATTCATGAAAAAGGGATCTTTCTCTAATGATTATTTGGTTCAGATTATATGAGCTAATATTTTATTCTTTATTAATTTCTTTGGTATTTGGTTGTTGTGTCTATTTTAATGGTTTATTTCACTTTTTTAAACCATAACCAAATTGTGGTTTTTACTACTGTAAAATCTACTAATACTGTGTTTCTTTGATGGCTTTCTTTTTTTCATCATGACTAATACTCTAGATATTTTTTGTTTTTCCAAATGTATTAATTAAGAAATGGAATCTCTCCTCTAATTAGTTTGGCATGGCTTTAGATCTGCTATTGCTTTTCAAATCAGAAATTAAATTAAATTTATATATTATCATTAAATAAATCTCAGAGGCATGGCTCAATATTGTATAATGTATTTCTCGCTAATTATTTCTGATCCTTTGAAGATTATTATTAGGTTTTCATCATCTAAATGCTTTATTTATCTGGGTAGGTTAACTCACATATATCTTATGTTTTTTATAACAATTTTAAATGAATTTTTCTGATTGTTTTTTCATAATTTTAGTTAGTAATATATAGAAATGATGATTTTGAGGGGATTCTTTTGTTCTTATGAACAAAGTAACTTATCATCCCAAATGTTGCTTTTGCTTACTACTCCCTTGAATTTTTATAAATACATTGATGTCACCAATTGTTATGGGCCAGAACTCTAAACTTAAAACAAGGATTCTTACAAGGTGTTTGTTAAGTCAGTGGAATTGATAAACACAATGGTTATCTAGTTTAGCATGGTGCTTAATACTTCTCTAGCTCAATACATGTATTTAATATTTAATATACTTCCACAAGATTCATACCTATGATAATGGAGTATATAACAGCCAGCAAGGACTGGAGGAGATTTGCCCACTCCATCTCACATCACCTTGGTGGCAGGCTCTCCTCCTTTGCTTCTCCACTGAAACCAAGACTCCAGAAGATCTTTAAGAAAGCTAACCAGGCCCCAGGAAAAGAGACAAGACTTTAAAAGAGATAATAAAGGAGTTGGACTTTAACCCTGGTTACTCTTGTGGTGATTACTGAGCTGAAATGAAGGCTGCTCCAAGATCTCCAGAAAACTGAAACAAAGAACACTACATTTTGGCTTCTGAACGTGGGACCAAGGACCTACATCTGTGACCCAGAAATTAGGGTAAGTACAATAATAGACAAGAAGGAAACTTTGTAAAGGGCTAAACTAGTATTATTGCAGCTGATATGTGACAAATGTTTAGAAAGGAGCCTTTTCCAATTCAAGGAAAATGTATAGAGAGCATTTACACTTATGAAAAACCAAGATTTGACCATCACTTGAATAGAGATCATTGAATTCTTCAAAATATTAAAATACATATCTCCTTGCTTCTCTAAGGAAAAAGAATTAGAGCCAGACAAGTGGAAATTAGTAGGAGAGCAACTATGTGAATATTACATGGCCCTGACTCAATTCCTAAAAAAACACTTTATACATATAACTTAACACAACTGGCTTTAAGGAATTATATAAGTATTAGAATAAGAAAAAAAAAAAAAAGAAGAAAGTGCAGAAGTGGGAGGAGACTGACAAACTAGGTAAAATGCATGAAGAATCAGATAAGAAAGGAGTTAAGTACAATTCTGATGAAATTAAGGAGTGTGGTGCTTCACAGCAGGAGCCATTAGGGCATTTCCCAACCCCTGACCTACTCCACCTCAATTAACCCTTCATGGGTAGAGGGAGAAGGAAGATGGGGAGGGGCAGTGACACAATCAGCATCACCTATGCAGCAGCCTATAACAAGATTACAAAAGGTGCTAGTTAAAGCTACAAAAGAAGGACATGATATATCTGATTTAAAAATAAATACATAGCCTATTATTGAAGAGTTTGACTCTTCAGTTCAACAAAGGAGAAGAGACACTCCTTTTGATCTGGAAAAAATTAAGGATTTGAAAAAGGATTGCATTCTTTATGGGGCTACATCATCTTATGATAAGATGGTATTAGAGAATTTGACTTATGAAATTTTAATCCCTAGTGATTGGAAATCTATAGCAAGGATATGTTTAGAACCTGGACAAAATTTATTGTGGCTTTCTGAATAGAGTGAACTTTTCAGAATACAAGCCCAATGAAATAGGCAAACTGAAGTTAATATACAAATCACCTTTGACCAACTAGAAGGTAAAAGTCAGCATGCAGACACTTCAGCACAGATTAATTACCCCATAACAGCATATGAGCAAATTGTTGCTGCTGCAAAGCATGGGACTCCCCCCCCCCAGGAAAAGATGGAGGGGAAACCTTCACAAAAATAGAGCAAGATCCCAATGAACCTTTTGCTGATTTTGTGGGACATTTGAAAATAGCTGTCATACAAACAATTGGAGAAAATACTGCAACGGTAATAATGATCAGACAATTGGTTAAGGAAAATGGTAATGAGGTTTGTAGAAGAATTATATGGGGATTACACAAAGATGCTCCTTTAGAGGAGATCATAAGATGCTGTGCCCAGTGGGCACAAATGTTTATTATACCCAGGCTATAATACAAAGCATGGGAAGACAAGGTCCCTCGTGGCAAGGGACTTTCAGAGAGACTCGGCAATGCTTTCAGTGTGGTAAAGTTGGGCATCTTAAAGCTCAATGTAGGCATAGAGATAGAGTGAGAAAACAGGTTGGGAAAACAAGACCCAAAACCCCATGTCCAAAATGCAACAAGGTCTTCCACTGGGCCTCAGACTGTAGATTGACCCAAGGAAATGAGAGGCAGGGCCCAGCTCCAAGACCTCAAACAAAAACAGGTGGGGCATGATGGCAGCCTAGTTTACACCCAGAGAATCTTTAGAAGTTCAGGATTCTTACATGATTAATCAGCAGAGAAGCAATCAGATGGCAAAAAAGAATTACATGATCAATCAACCAAAAAACAATCAGATGGGAGAAAGGGATTACAATTGGGGAGAATATAGACTTTTTAACCCAACAAAAAGGCAGTGTCCAGTGCGAGCAGCTCCAATGTATTTACCAGGTGATGAGGAGAGATTTAGTAAGTGGTGAATGGAAGGGACTAGATAGGTTAACTGCTTCGGAGAAAGGGTTTGCTTATATTTCTATAGATGGAGAAGGAATCATATGAGTGCCAATGAGCCATATTCTCCTTGTCCATCAGAGAGAGACAAAAAAAGAGGGGGGAAAAAAAACCTCAAAACAAAGGAGACCTAAGAAACATCTGACTCTGAAAGAGCATGGCTGATATTGAGACTGTTACAGAACTTCAGAACCAGCAGGAATCATTGGATTCTCTGAGACATGATAAGACTGATGTAGGACTTCAAAATCTGCAGGAATCATTGGATTCCTGGCACATGAAGTAATGGACAATAGATTGATTTTGGACTATTTCTAGAACTTATGGATATGTGTAATTCCTCATGTTCATTCATGTTATTTTTTACATCACTACTGGCCTATGTTATATTACTATGTCCCTATGTAATTTATATAATTATGTGTAATACCTCCTATGTTGATGGATTTATGTATATCTGTTTCAAGTGAGACCCTTCAGAAACCTGCTAATCTGATTTGATCACCCATTTTCCTTTGGTGTTTTCATCTTCCTTCCTGAGATGTCAGTGAGAACTTGATAACCTCTTTTTTTGTTGTTTTCACCCCTTTTTTGAGGAGTCAGGGAAGGCATGATCACCTCCTTTTGGGGGGATCTCATCTCCTTGAGAAGTCATGGAGAATGTGACCACCTTATGTTTTAAAACAAAAGAAAGCTGGAGATGTTATGGGCCAGAACTCTGAACTTAAAACGAGGATTCTTACAAGATATATAAGTGGAATTGATGAGACAATGGTTATCTAGTTTAGCATGGTGTTTAATAGTTCTCTAAGTTCAGTATGATTGATTTAATCTTAAAACAAATAATGGTACTCTAGTGATATAATAATTGGTTTATACTCAGTGTAGAGCATATAAGCCAAGAGGAGATATTCATATCCACATTCAGTCAGGCTCCTAGTGGCTCTCCTGGGGGACTGAGAGAGCTCCGATTCAGAGCTAGGGAAGACAAGTGGCCTGGAGGCTGAAACACAAGCCCTTGGACTCAGATTCATTCATCCCATCTCACACAGCCTTGGTGGCAGGCTCTCCTCCTTAGCTTCTCCACTGAAACCTAGACTCCAGAAGGCCTTTAAGAAAGCTTACCAGGCCCCAGGAAAGGAGATATCTCTTTGAAAGAGATAATAAAAGGTTTAGACTTTAACCTCTGGCTACTCTTGTGCTAATTATTGAATTGAAAAGAAGGATGCCCCAGAGACCACCAGAAACCCAAAATGAGAACATTACAACCTATAAATAATCATATTTTAATCTGCTTTTTTGTTGATGTTCTGACCTTAATTTTTTCTCTTACATTGTTGTTATCACTAATGCTTGTAGAATTATATCAATCAAAAGGAAGGGTGGAGTTACAACTTTGATGCCTTGTTCATATAGATAGCTACAAGTATCTCATTTAAGTGCTATTTCCTTGCTTTTAGATTTCTGCATATTAAATAGAGTTCCATTTCTATAAAATTTTAACCTTTTACAAAAATAAGATGTGTCTTCTTTTAGTGAATTTCACTGCAACAATTGCCATCTATGTTATTGATAATTCTAATTTTTAAAACTAATTTTATTCATATTTACATCCCTGGTAAGAAGATAGTTTGAAATTTCTCGATCTACTACTCTTAAACCCTGGTGGGAATTTTAGATGTATGATATAACAATAATTGAATGAGATTAACTTTCATATAAGATTTTTTTCTAATTGCATTTTCTGTATTCAAAGAAAATGATTAAAGGAAAACAGATAGTCCAAATGTTATTGTCTTTTTTTTTTCATTATGTACCTTGTATTTATTTTGTATTTTTAAAATAATGTGCATATAAGTATTTATATAGATAGCTTTTATATCCAATGTAAGTATATAGATATATAGATATATGTGTGTACATATATATCTATATCTATCTATCTATCTATCTATCTATCTATCTATATACATATATATGTTGATATGGAGAGAGAGACAAAGAGAGAATACATTTTGGAATACATATATGTGTACAACTTATACATACATATAAACACACATATATACACACACATCTGTGTACCTGAATGTGTATACAAATAACCATAGATATTTATCACATATTGTCTTATCTGATGTTAAAAGCAAGATCTACTTTCTGAATAAATTTTTGATTGAATGCTTCTTCTAATGGTTTCTCTTAATACTTCATTCTGTACATCTACCTGATTGTTCATGTTGGCACATAATATTCCATATATTTGTAACTCTCAAACAGTGGTGATATCATGATTACTTCTCTTTCTCTCAACATACAGAATTAAAGACAAAAAATATACTCTCTTCTTTATGGTCTATCATTGGTTATTCAGAAACTTATTCTATTTAAAGATAATCATCCAGGACCATTGGCTTTATAATATCCTTTCTTCTATCCCCTTCCTATAAGCCATTCTCTGAGAAAGGCTTCTAAACACAGGAAATTGTTCTAGAGGTAGAATAACAGGAAGAGGAGGAATGCTATTTGCCCTTCTCTTTATTAGGGTTGATTCAAGATTTCCTAAGAAATGGTATGAAACTTGTTAAAATGTAGGTGGTTAATTTTCTTTTCTGTTATTGTAATAATTGGCAAAATGGCATAATATATTTGCAATAAATCAAGAATCACCGCATATAAAATAAGAGATGAGCTCTTTGGTCTTGCTTCAACTCTAATTTTAGCTACATCTGTTACCATGTCTTTTACTATCTTTATCACAATCAAACTTGACCCTCAATGCCCCAAGGACATAGTCCCGGATCTTTTTGGTCCTGACGCCATATACAATAGGGTTGAGGAATGGAGGAACCAACAAGTATATGTTGGCAATGAAAATATGAACCTGAGGTGGCACATTGTGGCCAAAGCGGTGGGTAAGGAAGGTGAATACAGCTGTAGAATAGAAGACAAGGATCACACAAACATGGGAACCACATGTCCCCAAGGCCTTTATGCTAGCCTCACGGGACGGGAGGCGAAAGACAGCACGGAGGATCAAGACATAGGAGATAGCAATGAAGAAGCCATCACAGGAACCAATTACAGAGGCCACACTTAAACTGTAGCGCTTTGTAGAACCTGTGTCCACACAAGCCAATTTGACCACTGCCATGAACTCACAGTAGGTATGGGCTATGATGCGAGTTCGACAATAGGGCAATTGTTTGAGTAAAATAGGATGTGGAGAGAAGAAGGCCACACCCCGGAGAACCACAGCTCCACCAATCTTGGCTATTCGAGCATTGGTAAGAATGGTAGTATGTCTCAGTGGGTTGCAAATGGCCACATAGCGGTCAAAGGCCATAGCCAAGAAGAAGCCAGATTCCATGGCTGTGAAGCTATGGATAAAGAACATCTGAGTTAGACAGGCATCAAAGGCAATTTGACGTGAGCCAAGCCAGAAGAGACAGAGCATTCGGGGCAGAGTGGAGGTGGAGAGGACTAGGTCAGTGATAGAAAGCATGCACAGGAAGAAGAACATAGGCTCATGTAGGCTTCTTTCTGCTCGTACTACAGAGAGGATCATCATATTCCCCACCACAGCCACCACATACAAGGAACAGAAGGGAATCCCTATCCAAGTGTGCAGGTATTCCAGACCTGGGATGCCCACCAGGAAGAAAGTGGATGTGGAGAGATGTGAATCATTCATGGGAGACATTGTGTTGTCATTGGAGGCCACCAGTAACTAGAATTCCAAAGGCTCAAATGCTCCAGAAAGCTCATTGCAATCATATCCTGAAAAATATGCAACATATATATCATTGAATGAGAAACAAAGCATTACCCAAGGCAGATAACATATATAAAACTATAGATCATTTAATGAAGAACAAAGCATTGCCCGAGATAGATAACATATATGAAAATACAGATAATAAATGAGGATTAAAAGCATTGCAAAAGATAGATGGCATATATGAAAATATAATGAAGAACAAAGCATTGCCAAAGGTAGATAACATATATGAAACTATAGGTAATTAAATGAACAACAAAGTATTGCCAAAGGTAGATGACATATAAAAATATAGATAATGAATGAAGAACAAAGCATTGCTGAAGGTAGATAATGTATATGAAAATGTTGCTTTTGTTAAGACTTCTGACTGAGTTTCCTTAATGATCAATTTTAATTTCATTTAAAATGGGGATTAAAAAAAATTATCTTTCAATGAATCTAGGAATTTGAAGGAAATTTTCTAGTTAATATCACAACACTCACTAAAAGAAAATATTCCATAGGAACACTTGACAAATCTCTTTATTAAATCATATTGATATACCTTTGACGTATTATCTCCACATGTTATTTTCAGATTTTAAAACATTAGTGCAATGAATTAATTATTCCTTTCAAATTCCTCTTTTTGAAAAGGAAATTTCATTTGATTTCCTGAAAGATGTCAGGAAAATGTTATCCTTGTCATATTGAATCAGAAACTGGCCCAAAGGCAAATTGAATGGTGAGGATGTTAGACTATCCAAGACTTCAAGTGTGAAGTTAAGTATTTTCTTTGTTAATAACCCACTTTCATATTTGTTCTTTTTTTGTGGCAACTGAGGTTAAGTGACTTGCCCAGGGTCACACAGCCAGGAAGTGTTAAGTGTCTAAGTCCAGATTTGAACTCAGGTCCTCCTGACTTCAGAGCTAGTGCTCTATCCACTGCACCAAACTAGCTGCTTTATTTGTTCATTTCTTAAGTGGCTATCTTTAATTAACATAAAAATGTCTAGGGAAATACAATAGGATCCATGCTCTTCTTTCTGCTTGTAGTTCTCTGGATGCTTTCTAACTTAATCAATCCTATTTAAGATGTGATGCTCAAGTCTGATTACATTACTGTATATTTGAAATGAATAGTTCCATTATACTATTTTCTTATTCTTGGAAGCTATGTTTTTTTACCTAATTCAGGTTAATATTTCACTGAGTCATCCATCCTCTTTGTAGATTATTTCCCAACTTCCTAGCTATAAGTATATACCTACTGGTATAAAACTGCTAAAAATTCTATTTTCTTGTTTTTTCTTTACTGTTCATACTTTGATATCAAATTATTATGAAGCTTCTAGATATAAGTTGTTTGTTTTTAATTTTGTTTTGTTTTACTGCAAAAGATACATGGATTCATCATTTTCTTAGCATGTATTTTCTATTCAGGGAGGCTTCCTAATACACTTCCACAACTTAGTAGATGAATTTCATGAGTTATGTGACTAAACAAATCTTTCCCATCAAATAAATTATTTCCTGGTAAAGGCTCTCTAAACCTAGGATCATCTTTTAATAAATACATGATTATAATGAATATTGAAACCCTTTATAGCTAAGTGTGACTTAAAAGAACAAAAGCTATTGTCATGTGATAAAGAAGTATCATAGAAGAACTTTAATGAAATTCAACTAAATTACTCAATTGATATTTATAATCAAGAACTGAAATTCCAATTTGACTCTTCACCACCAGCAACCAAAGCTGTGTCCATCTTCCTCTGTAGACTTATTTGGGAAATTATTTTTGCTAAAATATTTGGAAATACACTGTCCTTTCTAGGTAATCTTATTACAAATCTGTAGTGAAAAATGTTGAAAAAGTAAGCCTAAATCTGTGATCAAAGAGTTAGTAGAGTTCTCAGGTCCCTTCAGACCTTGGTTATCCAGAAAATCAGAAGTTTTTCCCCTTCTCTTCTGTCTGCTTCAGGCCCTTTTGGAGATAGGAACACAAGTAAATATGGAAAAGAAACTATCTCTGATTCTCTTATAAACATAAAAATGGAAAGTTCATATATATGCTAGCATAAACTAAAATGAAATAGTAATCACATAGTTACCCATGAAACTTGCATATGTGCATATACATACACACATATATAAATATAAATGTATATGTATATATAAAGATATAATTGTAGGTTTGTAGAATCTCATGCAAGAATTCATCTACTATAACCTTTATTTTAAAAGTGGCAATTAGTGACAAAACCTTGACTGCATTTGCCGTTGTCTTAATATCTAGTACAATTGTATGTTTTATGTGCCATGACATATATGATGTACATACTGGTGGGTATATGTAGTTATACTCACACATAAGCATACCCTCAAAGATAAATAAATATGCTTATATATATTTTAAATATATAGAAATAAATTGAACATACATTAATTCTTGTATTTATTTAACCAATAACTTTTACTAAACTTACTTATTGAAAAACTCTGTATGAAGCAAGACTGTGGAGAGATACAGAATTTAGATAAGACATGATATCTGGTTCACTGGTTTATAAATATTTTTCAAAGCTTGTGGGCCCCTGAGACTGGGATAAAGAGTTGTTGTATCCTGGGGCCATGTGTTTAGACAGAAAAGAAAATATGAATTTATAGCCTGATTCTACTACTTGCTACCCATGTGAAATCAGACAAAGTTATTTCTCTGGTATTGATTTATCTTAAGGAGTGAATTAGATCTGTTCCAGTTTTGAATCTGTGATCTTTCCATTTTATGATCCTATAAGTTTAAAGATCAGGTCTTTAAACAAATTCTTAACTATATACACAAATGTTCTCTAACATACAATGACAGATACAAACACACATGTACCAGTACTATTTGAAACACATATCCTTGTAAAAACAAACAAAAACATATATCTGTGATTCCTGTTCTTGCCTCTAAAATAGCCAGTTTAGAATTGGTCTGCATACCCAGCAGACAAATATACATAAATGCCTAGATGAAAAGAGGGATTTTTTTTCTTTCTAATATATACTTATGAGAATGTTACCCTTCAGTGTTTCTCTGGCATTTGTTCCATAAATTCCTTTGGTGGGAATCTCTCTCATCTCTTTAGATTTTCAAAGAGTGAGCAATCAGTTTCACTTCAATTGACTTGATTCATTTTAATCATTTCCATGTTTAGTATCCCCAATATTTTCAAAGATTTAAACTTTTTCTAAAAAGTTTTAAAAGAAAACAAAAAGACTTTCCTATAAATTTAATCTTCTCCCTTCCCCCTTGAACTTTCCAAATGAATTCACCCCAATTGGCACTGAGGGGATGCCCCAGTGCCCATTTACTGTAAGAAAGACTAAAAAAACCAGCATATACTCACAGTATGCTGAAGTTATAGCACACTTTGTCAATTCTCATTTGAGTGCAAAGCTCAGTGAGCACTTTGGCTCTTCCTCAAGTCTCAACAGTTAAATCATGCCCTTGGGTCCATATTTAGTCTTTTTGTTTCCCTAGAGTATTTTGATTGGGACTTCTTAAATTGATTAATGATCTGCTTTAGCCAAATAAAGTAGCATTCTGGGCATGTTCAGAAAATGGAAAAGAATCACAGTCATAAATGGTCCCATAGGGAAGCAAAGTTGTCTGATGTTTAGAAAACAACATTTTTAGTAAGAAAAAATTAAGTTCTAATCAAGTCCTCTCTCAATTTAACTGTGGAATTTTGGATTAAGTTACATAATCTTTCTCAGTCTTAGTTTTCCTCTTTGCAAAATGAAAATAATCATAGCACTGACCTCACAAAACTGTCACAAGGATTACATTAAGTAGTCTATGTAAAGTGCTCTGGAAAAACCTTCAAGCATTACATAAAATGCTAGCTTTTTATTATGCTCTCCCAAAGCACAATAGGTTCACAAATGAAATATCAGGGAGAGATCTAGAACAAAGAATGTATTCATGACCAAGAGAGAGTAACACTTATAATGGAGAATAGAATTGACTTACCTTGTAAAAATAGGCAAATGATATGAGGACCTCAAATTTTAGGTAAATAGAGTACTTAGACAAATAATATTATTTTTGCTAGTGCTGCTACAGATATATCAAAGAGCATTTGGAAGTCAAAATTTTGGAAAAAAACTAAATTTTACATGTAATTGGAAAAAACAAAATATTAATATGTGTATTATAATATTATTTTGCTTTATTGCTAAATAAATATGCTTAAGATTTTTTTAAAATATTATTTTTACATGTAATCAGAAAAAAGAAAATAGGAAAAAAAAGTTAAGAATCTAATTCCATTGGGAGAAAAGCTATGCAATTTGAAAATCAAATTTGCAGTCAAAATATGTATTATCAAAATTTATCTCTGATACTTACTACCCATGTGACCTATAATGATAAATCTTTTAATCTTTCCAAGCCTGTGTTTTTTAATTTATAAAATGAGAAGATAGTTCTAGATGGAAATTTTTTTTAAAGTTTTTAAACTCTTAGAACATACATGAAGTGCCGCTTCATTCTAATGATGCTTTTTCACCTTAATGTGGTGTGGATGACTAACAAAGAGCCTTCAGGGACTGGCTGCTGGTCAGTTGCTCCTTTTCTCCATAATCTGGCCTTCTTTACTCTCTGAGAGGGATTAAAAAATGTGAAACTGTAATCTATTTCTTTGTGATTGGAGAAATAGCAAATTTCTCTGTCTCTGTCTTTGTCTTTCTCTCAAATAACTTAATTCTGTTTGCCTTAGTTTCCTCTTCCACAAATTGAACTGGAGAAGGAAATGTCAAACCATTCCAATACCTCTACCAAGAAAATCCCAAATGGGATCACAAAGAGTGACTGAACAACAGTGCACATGACAAAAAATTGGTAAGGAACTTCCCTAAGAAAAAGGCTGAAGCAACTTGAATGACTTGGTTTAAAGATCAAAGGACTGATCAATTTTATGATTCTATGAATAAAAATTTATATCATCTCACACATGGGCATCTCAAAGTCGTGATGAAACAGAAACACTGCAAACAGGAGCCTGCTACTTTGAGAATTATTTTTATAATTACATAGAAAGTTTCCTCCTTCATCACTGCCAAGGACTTGATTAAATGTTCAAAATATAAACAATAGTAGCTATAAATAAGGTACAACAACTATCACCAAATAATGTTACAGCTGAGATCCCAAGCTCGAAATCCTTCATGATACCATTTGTGTGGTGGCTTGTCAAAGGCCTTTTTAAAAAATAAGGCATTGGGCAAGACCATATCCATAAAATTCTGAATTATGAACAACTGACAAAACATTTTTTTTCAGTAAGATTGGAGCTGGAAATGGGAACATTTCCAAGTCAAGGATAATTTATACAACAGGAAATTATGCAACAGGAAACTGGACATTGAGGGAACTTTGACATTATTGCTGTGAACATACTTTCTAGCACAACCCTAAATTTGCATATATGGGTTATTAATAACTGCCAGGGATAGTTGTTCTTATCTTTTTTAATTTTTTCTTCCTCCAGTATAGATAACTAGCTAGTCTAATATAATTTAGTTAATTAAGAAATCACTAATTGAGAATCTGTGACAATGCAGAGAATGGTCAAGCTAAAGTTCATTTTTGTTGAGTAGCATATACACGTCAGTCACTGTGTTAAATTATATTTAATTTGATCTTCACAAAACCCTGCAAAGTTATGGCTGTTACTAACCCCATTTTAGAGGTAAGGAAATTGAGACAAACAGGAATTAAGCAGCTTACATAGTCAATATGCATTTCAGACCAGATTTGAATTCATCTTCCTGGTTCCAAACCCAGCATTCTATTTTCTATGTTATCTGTCTTAATCTTTTGTCCCTTTATAAAATATCCCATAAGTATACTGGCATTTGCATTTAAAGACCCTTATTTCCCACTTGGTTTTGTTTTTTATTACTATAATTAGAAGATTAAAATTTTATGAGGCACCATGTTGTAGTGAAAGGAACACTGAATTTGGAATCAAGGGAATGGATTTAGACCTTTAGAATCTATATAACTTTGGGCTAATTTCTTCATTTTGGGACTAGGACTCTTCTAATTCTTAAACTAATTCACAGGAAAAGCATAATGTGAGTCATTGGAGTTAGTTCTCATAGCAAGTGTTCCCTTTTCTAATGAGAGTACATAATTTTTGCATGTTAATGTTTGGGGATTTTTATTTGTTTTATTTCATGGACCCTTTTGGCAGTCTGATAAAGTTTATGGACTCTGTCTCAGTATAAAAACATAAAATGAAATATTTAGTATTACAAAGCAAATCAATTATACTGAAATATAGCCATCTATCAATCTATATACAAGCAAACAGGTATCTAGTTTAAAATCTTTATATGACATAGAAAGTTAATTTATAAAGAGAATCTAAGGTTTTAATGAGAACTTGAGGTCATTCATTCCAACTTTTTTCTGAAGGAAGATACATTTCCTTATGATATCCCCAACTACTCATTTATCAGTCAACTTTTTTAACACCTCAACTGGTAAAGATCTCACTCCTTTGTGAGAGAGCTAATCTATTTTTCAACAATTGTAATGTGTAGAAACTTCTTTTTATTGAGATAAAGATGATTTCCATTTATATTTTCCTTACTGGGCCTAGTTCTTTCAATTCTCTACAAAAAAGAATTACTACAAATATTTTGTCATTTTCTTTCTTCTGTATTTGCCTAGTATAATAAGACTTCTATCATCTTATAATTGGAAAATATATTTTAATAAAAACCTATATAATTTCAACTTCAAAGAAAATATTAAGTCCAAGAGATTTTTAAAAACCTTCTTTACAGATACCTATCATTGGAAGAAGGCATGATAAAAAAAAGTAGGCTAAAGGGCATTTAGGTCTCAATTATACTCTTGAAGTCCTTTCTCTTTGCAGGACATTTTAAAGGACCCAGCTATCTTTGATCTAACATATATCTTGCCAACAGGACCATCAATCCATCCACCTTCATAATGGATAGTTTACTTGTCCTGGAATCAGTAGAGCATTGGATTGGTGTACCATTCTTCATTTTGTTAATCTTGGCAGTGTTTTTAATGACCTTCTAATCATTTTCCTCCATAATAAACAGCCTCCATGAATCCATGTGCATCATCTTGACCATCTCGGCCATTACAAATTTGTTTCTATCTGCATCACTACTAAAATCCTGTTCATTTTTCTGGATACAGGATCAGAAGATCAAACTTGACACTTGAATATTGCAGATGTACTTTCCCTATAAATTTCAATGCCTGGAATCTGGCATATTCTTGGTATGGCCATTAACTTTTGCATAGTTCTCTATAGCCTTGTGAGGCATTCCATTGTTCTCACCAGAAAGTGCTCATCAACATGTGCCCATCATGGAAATCCTTTTTATCATCATGTGTCCACTTGCCATCATGTTGACTCTGAAACCATTTAAGACCGTTATCACCCCTGCCTCATACTATTTGTTCATGGCTATGTTCAGGATGGCTGCTGAGGAAACAAACAATGATAAATACTATAAACTCATTGTGATTTTTGAATCCTGGGCTTACATATGATCTTTTTCTTTATGTCCTACACTTTGATTTTCTGGGGTGTATTTAAACTTCCCTAGATAGAAACATAGTTCAAAGTGTGCAATATCTTGATCTTTTTCTTTTTAAAAAAATTAATTATTTTTTTTAATTTCTGCAATGAAACAAACATTTTCATAACAGCATAATTTTTAAGCATTTTTAAAAGATGGTTGCACATGAATTACATATTATGTACAACTTGCCATGTCCTTTAAATATATTATAAAATTATGTACTCTTCCTTTTTCTTTTTTCTTTTCTCCTTCATACCCAGATATGACTACCATTAGACACCATATGTATGTGTGCATATGTGAATATGTATGTATATATGTGGAATTATTCTATATACACTTAAATTTATAAATTCTTCCTCTAGATGCAGATAGTGTCTTTATGTGTCCTTTATAGATAAGTGGGATATTTAAATAGTTTCAGTATTAGTTGATGAGGGTCTGTGGAGAATGCTATGAGACTGTTCTATCCCATCTCTCCAGTATCACAAAAATTATTATTCCTTATTAATGTGGCAGTAATCATGAATGATAGTAAGGAAAAAAACAGTGGTAGAACAGTAGAATAAATTAGGTACATATTATATAGAAATAAAAGGCCACAGCTGTCTAATGTTTGATAAACATAAAAATCAAAGATTTGGGGGGGTAAGAGTTCATCATTTAAATTTTTTTTTCTTGAACTAAATATAAAAGAAAAAACAGAATAGAGAAAAGAAAAGAGAAAATAAACACCAAACAAAATAAAAGTGGTGCAGAGCATCAAGGAGGATTCAAATATATAACAATAAATTTTTATTTTAAAAAAGCATATTAATATAGAAGAAATTATTTTTGTGAATTTCCACCATTTCTTTGCACTTTTTACTTCTTTTTTTCCCTTTCATCCCTCAGTTCCCTCAAGCAGTGTACAGTTAAGCACAGATATATTTATGTATATATAGATATATACATATAACATATATGTATATATACATATAACATATATGTATAAATTATATCCCTATGTTATAGATACATACATTTTATTTTATATGTATTTTATATATTCTTTTTTCTTTCAAAATTTTATCTTTGATTTGGGAATTTGATAATAATATGTTTTACACAAAGGATCTCTTTAAGGTGATGGTTGGTGAATTTTTTCTATTTCTACTGTTCTTTCATGTTCTATCACTACAGAACAATTTTTTTGTGTTATTTCTTGCATTGTTGGGTCAAGGTTCTTTTTTTTTAGACACAACTTTCAGGTTGTCCAATTATTCTTTTATTTTCTCTTCTTGATCTGTTCTTCAGATCTATTGTTTTTCTTATAAGCTGTTTCATATTTTCTTCTATTATTTATATTTTGTTTTGTTATTTCTTTATCTTTTATATCTTCACTGGCTTTCCATTGGCCAATTCTAGTTTTCAAAGAATTCACTAAAAGTGAAAGATTTTTAAAATCAAATAACCTGGAAGTGTTTGTACTTCATATTGGTTAATATCAGCATGGAATCTTTCTTCAGGTTTTTTTTGGGGTGAACCTGGAGGGCCCCAATTCTGCCCCAAGGTTTTTCGTTTATTTTTATCAGTCTATTTTTGCCACAAAACACAAATCTGTTCAGCTTATTTACTGACCTACCCTACCATCTTACCAGAATCCTCCAGAGAGCTCATCCTTTAAAAAACAGGATGGGAAATTAGAAAGAAGCTTGGTAGAGATTTCACACTGTATTTGAAATTAAGGTTAAAATGAATAAAATGAATTAGTCATAAAGAGTAAAATAAATGAATTAGGAAAGCATGATAAAATATACCTCAGATCTATGGATAAGAAGATTTTATGACCAAAAATGAGTGAAAAGTTCACAGTATAAAAATAAGTGTTTCATTACATGAAATTTATATTTATATGGCATATTATATATATATATGTATATATATATATATATATATATATATAACATCAGTATTTTTTCATGTGATTATTTGTACTTTTGATTTCTGTCCAGTTTTCAAAAGAAAAAAATCAAAAGTATAAATAATCACATGAAAAAATACTGATATTATATATATAATTGATGTATATTAAAAATAAATATATAATATATAAATACTGATACAATCAATACTGATTATAAAAAATAACTTTTATGTACCATCTCATACCCATCAGAATGACTAAAATGACATTAAAGGAAAATGACAAATTCTAAGGGGGACATGGAAAAATTAAGACATTGGTATTGAAGTTGTGAACTAATTCAATCACTATAGAGAACAATTTAGAACTACACCAGAGAGGATATGAAACCAATACCTTTTGATCCAAAAATACCATTACTAGGTTTGTATTCCAAAGACAGAACAGACATAAGATACAATATTTGTGACACCACTTTTTGTGGTGGCAAAAAATTGGAAATTGAGAGAATACCCATCAATAGTACCAAACATAGTACCATATGCACAAAATACTCAACAGCATTATTTTGATTGAAAAAGTGCTAGAAATAAAATTAGATCAGAGCTAAGCAATTTTTAATTAATAATGGAAAAGATAGAGGCAGCTTGGTGGCACAGTGCATGGAGCACCAGCCTTGAAGTCAGGAGGACATGAATTCAAATCTGGCCTCAGACAGTTCACACTTCCTAGCTGTGTGACCCTGGGAAAGTCACTTAGCACCAATTGCCTCAAGGGAAAAAAATATAATGGAAAAGATAATGAAAACTCAAAGTGCAACAGAAATTAGAAAATAAATTAGAAGAAAATAGAGCCTGTAAAATGAACAAAGGAAAGTTTTAAACTATAAACAATACCTGTCAATGAAATTGGTATGAATAGGTAACAAGATTCATGCAAAATATAAATTTCAATATGGATATCACATTGTAAATATTAAAGGACATAATCTCCCTTTTGTTAAAATATAAAATAGTTTTCAGAAAAAAAATAATTTAATTAAAATTTTGAGATTTTAGGACATTAATATATCAATATACTCTTGTCCAGTAAATCCTTTTGCATAATAGATTTTAAAAATTCAAGAAACCAAATCAAAATGTTTTTGAAATCTTATAGCATTTAGCAGAACTATCCTAAAGAGATTTTACAATTACAATTGCCTTTATAAAGGTATTTATTTTAACATTTATTGGGAAGTTTTTGTGAATTCAGAATAAAGTCTATTTATTTACATACATAAGTAAAAATGGGAAACTATTGAGGCAGATCATGTCATCATAGGACAATTAATTATAAGGAAGTGATTTTTCCTTATATTTAACTGAAATTCACCTCATCCATTCATTGTTCTTAGTTCTATCCTTTGTGACCAATCAAAATAAGTTTACAAAAGTTTCCAATTTGGATTAAAACAGGACTTAATAAAAGGTCCATACACAAAGACTGATCATGAGGTAAGGGGATATCAAGATATGTGCTTGTGATTTATATTAATAAATCTTTCTCTTCTACTCATGCTTACCAATGAGGCCTGTTGTCACTTCCATTCTTGCTTCAAAATATGACCTCTTATTCATTGTGTGACCTATTCCATAACAACTATTTGAGATTAATATAGGACTCAGTTTTCATGAAATTGTTCAAATAGTAGAATAATAGCTATCTTATCTCAGGAATCTGTTTCTTGTTTCTAAATAGAAAGCCTCAATAGTCCATGACCTTTGGTAGGAGGAAAACCATGGAGAAGAGGAAAACCATAGAGAAGAGGAAAAGGAAAAGGTAAGTATATGTGTGATGGAGGAAGGGTAGAAGTCACTAAATCCCCATGTGTAATTTAGGAGCTTATGAAAGGAGGAAAATAAAATACCTTATCCATGGCCATTGCACATATTTTCTGAGACATTCTTTTTAAATCCCAAAGGATGTGGAAGGGGAAGAGCCTTTAAAAAACAAATCCTCTTTCACATCAGTCTCAGACAGAACTAGGATGCCAGAGGCGAAGAGATGAGTAATTTAATCAGAGTGAAGATGGTTGTGTCTTGAGAAAGCAACTGTGAAACTGTGATGGACTTGGATCTTTTCAACAATGAGGTGATTCAATGCAATTCTAATGTACTTGTGATGAAAAGTGCCATCTGCATCCATAGAGAGAATTATGAAAACAGAATGTGGATAAAAGCAAAGTATTTTGACTTCTTGTTTGTTTGTTTGTTTTTGTTTTTCCTTGTTTTGATCTGATTTTTTCTTATGTAACATAATGAATATGGAAATATATTTAGAAAAATTGCACATGATGAGCCTTTTCCAGATGCATGTATTTGGAAAAAATTTTCAATTAAAAATAAGAGAATGGGTCTGTGTTTTGCCATGAAGGTAGAAAGTATTAAAACTATCATCGAGTTTTGAGGAAAAATAATATTTAATTCAATACTTCTTAGAAAGGTTAATTGTTCTGGGCAATGATGTTATGGATAAACAGCTATGGAATTATTTTCCCTTCCAAATCAAAAGTGTAGCAAGCACCAAATACAGAGTCAGGATGGTTCAAATGCCATTTGTGTCACTGGATCGAGTCATGATATAATGGAAAGAACAGCAGTGAGGACAAGGCTTTGAAATTGAGGTCTTTATTATTATAGCATATTGGACTACTTTCCTGGAAATTATCAATGTCCACTGACTATTGGAATCCAATAATTTCTTGGCTCTTCTAATAGTGAAATCTTTAGTTTCATTATTTGTTTCCTTATTTGTAAAAGTGAAAAAGCAAACTTTACATGGAATAAGTTTCATAGGACAAAATGGAATGAAAGTTAAGAATATTGAATGATCTGATCCTTGACATAAATGCTATCCTAGCAACCCATAACCAATCTCTAAGGCCACAAGTAAAAAAGCCTCAACTATACAAGATAGTTTGGTGTCACTCTAATCAGAATTATATCTTAAAGTAATCATAACCATATCTTCTTTGCTCCTGCTATGAATCCAAAATGTGTCTCTTAACACTTCAGAGACATATATCCTCAAAATACAAGCCAATTCAAGATCTGACTAAAAAAAATAACTCAGCTTAATTCTTCTCTTTATTAAATTCTAATTTCAAAGTAAGTTTGAGCTTTTCCCAGTTAGGCAAGGTTATGTTTTTTTTTTCCCTCCCAAGTCTTATGATATAAGAACAGATAGCTAAATTTGGGCTAAGTCTAAAAGTCTTTCTCTATTAGACAGTCTGGCCTCCATGCTTAACTGTCACTTAAATAATGTAATGTCTTCTAGGTCCCAGAAATAAAGATTTTGCAGTGATCCTGGGCATTCAGAACATTAATTTCTACTAAGACATCAATAAAGAAAAGAGATGCTCAAAATGTCAACTACCAATAAGACTAGTATGCATCCCACCAGCTTCTTCCTCCTTGGCATTCCAGGTCTGGAAGCTGCCCACATTTGGATCTCCATCCCTTTTTGCCTGGTGTACATGATGGCTGTTCTGGGAAATAGTGCCCTTCTATTCATCATCAAATCTGACCATAGTCTACATGAGCCCATGTACCTCTTCCTTGCCATGCTCTCGGTGGCAGACTTGATTCTGACCACCACTACCCTACCCAAGATCCTCAGTCTCTTCTGGTTCAATGATAATGAAATAAGATTTGAAGCTTGTCTTATACAAATGTACTTTATTCATTCACTGTCTACCATGGAGTCTGGATTCATCTTGGCCATGGCTTTTGATCGCTATGTGGCTATCTGCAATCCCCTTAGACATTCAACTGTTCTGACTCATACAGTTATTGGAAGTTTAGGTCTTGCCATTGTATTCCGTGGAGCTATATTGCTCAGTCCTCATCCATTTTTACTGTGGTGGCTTCCCTACTGCAAGACGACTATCATCTCACACACATATTGTGAATTCATGGCCCTGATCAAGCTGGTCTGTGCCCCAACCAGGATTCAAAAAGCCTATAGCTTAATTATTGCCTTCCTTACTGGTGGTATGGACTTTATATTGATCATGTGTTCTTATGTACTCATTCTGCGTGTTGTATTTAGCTTGCCTTCTAAGGAGGCTAGGCTTAAGACCTTGGGTACTTGTGGGTCCCATGTGTGGGTAATTTTGGTTTTCTACACTCCTGCCTTCTTCTCCTTCCTTACACATAGATTTGGACAGCATATTGCTCCCCATGTCCACATTTTTGTGGCCAATATCTACCTCCTTATCCCACCTATGGTGAACCCCATCATCTATGGAATGAAAACAAAGCATATCCGAGAGAGGTTTCTCAAAATATTTTTAGTGAAAAATATCTAAGCCTGGAAATTTATAAAATTCTTTGACTGATATTTTTTGGATAAGTGATGCAGTAGCATTAGAGCAATATCAATAAAACAAGAACTCAAGATTCATTTTTGTCAGTTAAAGATTATATAAAATAAATATAAATCTGATCGAGTTGAACAATTTAAACATACTTAGATGACACTGATGATGGCAATATGGTGGCAGAAATTGTCTTGTTGAGTGACTAATATTGGAGACAAAATTCAAACACAAAAGTCACCTTTATTCTATGTTCCCTTCATGGTGGAGCATATTTTTGAGAATGCTATATGCAGACTCTTAGAGCAGTGATATAGAGATTGAAAGTCAAAAACTGAATTTGCCCCAATTGCTTGAAATTTAAGTGAGTCCTTCAAGAAAACTCCTTCCTGCTGGGTATAATGATAGATCTGTATTCCTCTGAGTGTAGTACCTCTTCTTTTTTTCCAGGAAAATGGGTATAATTCAAAGAAAGAGAATAAAATAGAGAGATGCCTGGAAATGTAGCAGTGTGTTTTGAAAACAACAACAACAGCAATATTTGATTTGTAGACAAAATCTTCAAATTTGAATTCAGGTTCTAACATCTTTTAATTGTTTTTCTATCTGATCCTCAGTTTCTTATAAACTAGATGAACAATACTATTTGTCCATGGGAAGAAAATATTTTGTATAAAATATTGCATAAGCATAAGCTTTTAGTACAGTTTTTGAAATAACAATGATGAATTTCTTTTTAAATATGATTATTATTAATGTGGTGCTGATAGCATTAGCAGGAATATTATATTTTTATTATCCTGGAAGGTTTTGGGGATTTAAAAATGAGAGGAAAATTATGAAAAAAAATATTTAACTCTACCCCCTCTTACTAAGTATATACATTGCTCCTTAGGTATTACTGTAGGATTACTTGTAAGTTGTTTGACCTCTTTGAGTCCTACTCTTCTGCTGTATAAATCTGAATTACAAAGTTGTTATTAGTTTTAAACATAACAAAAGTTATGAAAGCATTTGAGAATAAGGAGGTGCCATGAACTTCTCTGTTAGAAGTAAAGAGTTTAGTGAATCAAGCACAGAGAAATACACATCAATTACCAAAATAAATCCTTAGCTAGCACAATGTGTATTTTAAGGATAGTTGTGGTACTTCAATGAGATCCAGAACTCTGAGGTTCTGAATAATTAATCACTGATCCTACTGCAAATTTATTTGTTCTGTGGACCCCACTTGCCTGGATATAAGTTTATCAAAGATACAAAATGGAACATTAAGCAACAAAAATAAAATGGAAATATGGCTAAAAGAGAAAGAGATTTGAAGGGGTTAGATAGACCTAGCAGACAGCTCTGTTCTAGGAATCAAATGTGGAATATAGCTTGAGTCTTTCTGAGATAATAACAATGGAGGAAATATGTTGTCCTGAAACATGCAGAGACTATTGGCTCATAGCTGAATATCAGCTTTTATGTTTGTGTATGTTTTTGCCCATCAGTCAAGATCTTTAGAATGAAGAATAAACCAATATTGAATGATTTGGTGATACCACCAGACTCAGAGGTTAAAAACTTGGATTATATGGTAAATATTAATATTCAATAACTGTGTGACTCTGTGATCCTCATACTCTAACTTTATTTGACTAAGGCACTAAAAGTAATATAGTACATTATATTTTACATAGTTGTTACAATATGAATTTGTTGTAAAATATAACAAATAGATTACTTGGGAATCAGTATTATTAATATGATGTGTTCAATAACTAATAGATTACCTAAGTAGTTCCTCCCTCACATTCAGAGGAAAGAAGTTAAGTTGTTGCTTCTATTAACCTCTTCTTCTAATCACCCATTCTAGTTAGGGCAAGTCTAAGGTATGGAATAATGTGTAACATAAATTATTTTGCATATGAGTGGTTATTGTGTTCCCCTCTGAAAAGACCAAATTAATATTACCTTGAGTTTATATGTGTGTGTATGTATGTATGTATGTATGTATTTATATATATACATCCTGGGATAAATCTAGGACATTGTTTTCTTTTAGTCCTACAAATTACCTTTGTAACATCCTAAAAAATATTTCATTACTTCTTGCCTGCAGTTTTGATTCCCTAGCAAAGATTATAAGAATTATCTGAGTTCCACAGAACAATTAACATCTCTTAATTGTCAAAGAGGATATAATTAGCATTATCTGAATGACAGCCCATCTTTCTTATTATGTACAAATGAGCTCTTTTGACTCTACAAAACCTATCACTTTTTTGATATTTCTACCAAAATCCCTTCTTTGTTGCATGTCAATTAACAGTGTCCCCTCCTTTTCACTGGGGTCACTGAATGTACTGTAGTTGTCAATCTGACTTGCTTTGTTAATAGTTACAGATGTCATTCTTAATAAACTGATTTTGCTTGTACCTTGTACTTCATCCTCTCGTTAGTAAGTTTACTTCAGACATATCAAAAGACTAAGTTATGAGTTCATGTTTGTTTTAGTGTTCTTTGCCCGACAAGAAAATTTTAATTAGAGATTATATGATTATTTAGCAGACACATTGTAGAAGAACCTATCAAACCATAGCTTGTATAATAAAGCTTTTGAGATACTTTCAATGTCTGACATTCTCTAATTCTATTTTTACTATCCTCCTATTCTGAGAATGCAGTGTATGGGGATCAGTTTCTTTCAGAATACAGAGTGGTGTATAACAAATAAACACACACATACACATTTATTTGTATGTATATGTATGTGATTGTATATGTATGATATGCACACAGATTACTCAAGAGCTTACAATTTACTACATATATATAATTGTAGAAATATAAAATATATGAATAACATTATATAAAATGTATTATATGCATTTGGGGTAATTAGCTGGTGCAGTGGCTAGACTTCTTGGTGTAAAGTCAGAAAGATTCCTCTTAGTGAGTTTAAATCTAATTTTAATATTTACTAGTATATGACCCATTCTGTTTGCCTCAGTTCTTCATTTGTAAAAGAACATAGAGAAGGAATTAGCAAACCACTTCAGTATCTTTACCAAGAAACATAAATGAAGTGTTGGAGGTAACTATAAATGAACTGTTGGATTGTAAGATCCTTGAAAGCTAAGATGACATTTTGCTTCTTTTTTTTAGATCTAATACTTAGTGGGTAGTACATAGTAAGTATTTAATAAGTGTTTATTGCTTGCTTGCTTAACCTATATACTATACATATATGTGTGTATCTTTTTAATTCTTCATAATTAAAATAAATTTACCACAGTGAATCTTGACAGTACATTTGACAAGGAGTCATTTCCCACCCACCTCTAAGTCTACAATTGATTTTAGTCCATCATTTTTATTAAGATATAAATTAAGCAATTATTCAAGCCAATGATACATGTTTATCATCATCTCTTGGATAAATTTATGATTTTTCACATGTTTTTGCATACAATTTTGCTATTCACTTTCATTTTGAATGAAATCATCCCTTTTACTTTCACACTTATGATTTCTACTTTTATTTTTCCCCCACCCCATTTTCTTCTGTTTATAGTTTTCCTTTTTATCCTGTTGCTTCTCAATACACTATTTTGCTTCTAAGCACTGCCTATCTTACTCTGTTCTCTTTTTTTATCACTCTCCCATTTTCTATTACCTGTTTCTCTTATTTCACTATTGGTTGTTATATTTCTATACAAAACTGAGTGTAAACATATGTTCTTCCCTCTTTGAACCAATTAAGATATCAGTGAGTTTCAAGCATTTCGTGCCACTCTCCCATTTTTTTCCTGCATTATAAAAGTTCTTCCTTGCATATCTCTTTTAGGTGAGAAAAATGTCCCCATTCTGTACCTTCTTTTCCCTTTCTCTCATCATATGATCATCATATTTTTGAAGATCATTCCAACAAAATTAACTTATATCCATGCTCTATGTCTATATAAACTTCTTTTAACTGTCTTAATAATAGATACATGTATCATCTTACCAATGAAATGTAAAATGAGTTTGACTCATGATTACTCTTTGTCTGTTTTTTTTTCTGTTTCTCTTCAGTTATATTTGAATGCCAAATTTTCAATTCAGGTTTTTCTTTTTTTTTCCCCACGAGGAATGTATGAAATTCATTTATTTCATTAAATATACATTTTCCCCATCCACTGAAGAATAATATATCAGTTTTTCTGATAGATTATTCTTGGTTGTAATGCTAACTTCTTTATCTACCAGATTATCACACACATTGCAGTCCTTTAAGATAGATGGAAGCTGCTAAATCTTGTATGAGCCTTACTGCTCACCATAATATTTAAATTGTCTCTTTCTGGCTGCTTGAAATATATATATATATAGATAGATAGATAGATAGATATATATATATATAAAATTATTAATATATGTGTGTGTTCTAAAATTTGTTGATAGCATGTCTGAAGGATTTTATTTTAGGATCTCTTTCAGGAAATGATCAATGGATTCTTGAAATTTCTATTTTACCCTCTGAATCTAAAATATTCTGAAATTTTCCTTGACAATTTCCTTAAAGCTGATAGCTAGGCTCTTTCTTTGCTCATGGCTTCCTGCTAGTCTAGTATTTCCTAAATTATCTGTCCTTGATTTATTTCCCATGTCAGTTGAATTCTGATGAGCTATTTCACATTTTCTTCTCTTTTTTTAAACTATGTTTTATTGTTTTTGAGATATCATAAAGTCATTTATTTTCCACTTGTTCAGTTGTAATTTTTAAAGAATTATTTTCTTCAGTAAGCTTTTGAACCTCCTTTTGCATTTGGCCTACAATGTTTTTTTAAGAATTTTTTTCTTCAGTGAATTTTTGTGGCTCTTTTAACATTCAACCAATTTTGGGTTTTAAAATGTCCTTTTCTTTAACATTTTATGCCTCTTTTTACCAAGGTATTAATTCTCTTTTGATGATTTTCTTGTGTCACATCACTTGTTTTCCATTTTTTTCCTTTACCACTCTTATCTGTTTTAAACTTTTCTAAGAATTCTTGTTGGGCTTGATTCCAGTTAGCATTTTCTTTGAGGCTTTGGTTGAAACTGTTCTCACTTTTCAAAATAAAAAAGTGAGTTTGGAAATGTTCTCACTTCCAAAAGTGAGAAGACTTCTTCTGAGTCTTAGCCTTTCCTACCATTATGGTAGTTTATTATGCCCAAGCTTTTTTGCATGTAAATTTCTCATCTTTCAGTCTGTTTCTTGATTTGAAAATTTATGTTAAATTTGGGCTATACTTATCCAGGAAATACTGTCAAGCTTCATAATTTTTTGTGTTGCTATTTTTAAGGCTTGTTCTAGAGGTCTGAAAATTTTGGTAATTGTAAGGCGGTGTGATACTGGAAGAGTTTGGCCATTGTTCTCATTTGCACTCCCATCTTTACCTAGGAAAGTTCCCTGTCCCCTGCACCTGTACGTGCTAGCATTCTATTTGTCTTGGAACTACTATCAGGGACTTCTTCCCTTGCAACCAACTTTCAGTGCTCCTTTCTTTACTTGAATTACTATCTAGAACTGCACAGTAGCAATAGAATGTCCAAGAGTACCAGCTGTATTCAGTGCCAGCAAAATGTCACCAATTGTTAGGATTACTAGGTGAGAACTCAGGTTGTCTGGACAGTGACAAGGTGAGAATTCAGGTTGTCTGGACAATTACAAGGTGAGAACTCAGGTTGACTTGATAGAAGGAGCAAGCTCATTGGCTGAAGTGGTTCTTCCCAGAAGCCCTTGCATTATCCCACGCCCATTCTCTGGGAGGATAAAAGAGGACTGCACTCCAGAAATAGAAGAAGTCTCTGCATTACATCTGGCTTGATGGGGCTCTCTGCAGGAAGGGAAGTCACTTCTCTGGACAAGAGTTAACGGCAACTGCCTGGAGACAACGGTTCACTACAAGAAGAAGAATCTGTCTGAGAGATTTGAGTAGACACAGCAGATCTCTTCCCAGAGAGCGATCTGGCAGCTTCTGGAGACGACAGCTCGCTACAACCAATAATCTCTTTCTAGCCAGTTGTCTGACCCTTTATCATTTCTATTCTGAAAACTCCCAAAACTGTTGTGACTTTGGCCATTGTTCCTCTATTCAGTGTCACAAACTTCTGCCAATCTTCTAAGTTTTCTTAGATAGGAAAAAAAGAGTCACTCTGATGTTTTGTTTGCTCTGCCATTCCAAAATTTAGCTTGAAGTGTTATTTTACAATTATTTGAGGGAAACATGAAAATTTAGCTAAATTTAGCTTTATTTTCTTCCCATCCACATCACAGCATATTCTTGTCAATCAATCAAATTTACTATGTGTCAGAAAATGTGATGAGCCCTGGAAATTTAGAGAAAATTAATGACAGTTCTTTCCTTCAAAGAGCTCTCATTTAAAAGAGGGAGACAAACATACAAACAACTAAATACATAAAAAATTCATGCAAGGTAAATTTTTTTTAATTTTTATACCTTTTTATTTAGAAGATATATGCATGGGTTATTTTTCAGCATTGACAATTGCAAAACCTTTTGTTCCAACTTTTCCCCTCCTTCCCCCCACCCCTCTCCCAGATGGCAGGTTGACCAATACATGTTAAATATGTTAAAGTGTAAGTTAAATACAATATATGTATACATGTCCATACAGCTATTTTGCTGTACAAAAAGAATCGGACTTGAAATAGTGTACAATTAGCCTGTGAAGGAAATAAAAAATGCAGGCAGACAAAAATAGAGAAAATGGGAATTCTATGTAGTGGTTCATCTCCCAGAGTTCTTTCACTGGGTGTAGCTGGTTCAATTCATTGCTGCTCTATTGGAACTGATTTGGTTCATCTCCTTATTGAAGAGACTCACGTCCATCAAAATTGATCATCATATAGTATTGTTGTTAAAGTATATAATGATCTCCTGGTCCTGCTCATTTCACTCAGCATCAGTTCATGCAAGTCTCTCCAGGCCTTTCTGAAATCATCCTGCTGGTCATTTCTTACAGAACAATAATATTCCATATTTGATTAGTGATTGATTAGTGAAACCATATACATATGCATATATACATATATGGAGAGAGAGAGAGAGAAAGAGACAGAGACAGAGTGAGAGAGAGAGAGGGAGGGACAGAGAGCAAAAGAGAGAGACAGACAGAGAGAGAACATAAATTTCTTTTATATATACATATACATATGTATATATAAACATATATATAAACATCTATACATATACATATATATAGAACTGAGTTAAATTTACAAAAAAATGATCCATGCCCAATTGATAAATGATCAAATGATAACAGTCTCCAAAAAAAACCCAAAATTTTGTTTATTATCATGTGAAGAAAATTTTAATTACTGTTGATTAGAGAAATACAAATTAAAACAACTCTAAGGTATCACCTTGTACTTATCAGAAATAACAAATGCTATAGGAAAGGAGGGAAAACAGGTATACTAACAAAGTTTTGGTAGAATTCCAAACTGGTCCATCATTTTAAAGAACAATTTGGAAATAATCTAAAGGGCCCAGATATGCCACAAGTAGGTCTGTAATTGAAAGACATCAAGGAAAAGAACCTATATGTTCAAATACATTTATAGAAGCTCTCTTTATGGTTTCAAAAATTTGAAAATTGAGGGTATGCCCATCATTGAAAAATGACTGAACAAATTGTGATGCATGATTTTTATGGGGTACCAATTTGCTGAAATAAAAGATTAAGGGGATGATTTCAGGGGAAAAAATTTACAACACTTTAAGGAACTGGTGCAAAGTAAAATAAGCAGAATCAGCAGAAATTGTACACAGTGACAGCATTATTATAATAATGGTCAACTTTGAAAGATTTGACAAAGTTTTTCAATACTCTATAATCAATGCAGTGATACAAGAAAATTCCAAGACTCATGATAAAAAGTGCTATCCACCTTCAGAGAAACAATTGATTAACTATAAGTTCAAATTGTAGTTTAGTTTTCTTTCATTATTTTTCTTGCTTTTTTGCAATATAGCTAATATAGAAATATGTTTTCATGATTTCACATGTATCTTTGGTATTATATTGCTCGCCTTGCTTATGGAGAGAGAGTTAGAGGGAAATAGAGAATTTGAAATTCAAAATTTTAAAAAAGAACTTAAATAATAAAAAAAATCAACTGTAAAAGAACAGTATAGAAAAAAAGAGAAAAGGAGCAAAAATCAGCAGAAGGAATTAGAAAAAATTACTTTATAGTCTGAAAAAGAAAAAAAATCAGGTCAAAAGACTTCTTAATAATGCATGATATGTGAAAGTGTAAAGTACTGGGTAAAGTTATCTGCTCTCCAACACAATCCTACTACCCAATGATATTAGATTATGATAGCATCTTGTTAATCACATTGCAAAGAGTTCTCTTCCTAATAAAAGCTTTTATAATTTTGGGAAGTATTATGTTATTCTTTTTAAGCTTTCTTTTATCCAAAATAGTATCTCTGTAACTTTTTTAGTTAATTCTCAGATTCCATTTCTCTCACTATTCTAGTCAATTCCACTTAGTCATCTTCTTTTATATACCTACCTCAGTTTCATACAGGGTCTCTTCACCCCCCCTGAATAATTGTCCCATTATTATTCCAAATTTTTTTACTTCTAAAGTTGACTTTTGAATTTAAGTGACATACTTATAATCATGCCTATAAAAGAAGTGTTTAACAAAAATGAACATAAAACAATAAATTAATAAAACTAAGAGTGATTTCTGTGAAAAAGCTTATAAAAATACAAGACACCCTACTATTAGTAAAGAAAACACTAGAAAACATAAGAACAAATGGAGTTTTTCTTAAAATGATAAATAGTATCTAAAATGAAGAACAAAGGTTCTATGTTATGAGAGAAATTAGAGAAGTTTGCAGTTCTAATTCTATGATTTATTTCTTGAAGAACATCTTTAACACTTTCTCCCAGATCTGCCTCGTTCTAACCCCATAGATAATAGGGTTGAGCATGGGTGGAACAACAACATATAGATTGGCCAGGAGGATGTGAATATAACGAGGGACATTCCGGCCAAAACGATGAGTCATAAAAGAGAATAAGGCTGGGGTATAAAAGGCTAGTATAACACAGACGTGAGAGCCACAGGTGCTCAGAGCTTTTAGTCGAGCATCCTGAGAGGGGAGGTGAAAGACAGCTTGGAGAATCAGAATGTAGGATACAGCAATAGCTATAATGTCAAATATCAGAGTTCCAATAGCACATAGGCCATAGATCATATTGACTCTGATGCTCGTACAGGCCAGTCGAGCAATGCCCATATGTTCACAATAGGTATGAGGAATGACATGATTTCCACAGAAAGGAAGTCGAAGGATGAGGAACACAAAGGGAACTACTGTGAAGAATGACCTCAATACTACTACAATACCCATCATGGCCACCACTCTATTGGTGAGGACAGTGTTATAATGCAAAGGATTGCAGATTGCCACATAACGATCATAGGCCATGGATGACAAAACAGCTGACTCCATTGCAGTCAACATATGAACAAAAAACATCTGTGTGAGACAAGCCCCAAAGTTGATCTCTCTCAATCTAAACCAAAAGATTCCCAGCATCTTGGGAATTGTGGTTGTGGATAGCCCTTGATCAATGGTGGCCAACATGGCTAGAAAGTAAAACATGGGCTGATGAAGTGTCTTCTCGGTCTGTATAACAAATAATATAGTAATATTTCCCAATATGGCAATAAGATACACGATGCAAAAAGGGAAGCCAATCCAAATGTGGAAACTTTCCAGTCCTGGAATTCCCAATAATAGGAAAAAGGAGGGGTGGAATTGAGTGTCATTGGAATAGGGCATCTTTTTTTTTAGCTGCAGATGAAGATGGTCATTGCAAATGGGATTTCAAACATTAGAAAGATCCAAATATTATCACTTACTTGCTACAAATTCCTAGAATGATAAAGGAATAATTTAAACACATATACTATCACAGTGTCTCAGAATATGAAGGACCATCCAAAATTATGTCATCAAAACCTTACCTAAACAGAAATATGCTCAATAATATCATTAAGAAGTAATCATCTCAGCTCCAAGTAAAGTCCCAGTGGGATCACATTCCAAATTAGACCATTCCTTTTACGGAAAGGCCCAATTGTTAAGAAGCTGATATTCAAATAGAATACAAATTTTCAAATCTTGAATTTCCACCACCTCTGCCTTGTTCTGTCCATTTCAAAATTCTTCTTATGTAGGTTAGGCTTCCAGTAGTTGAAGACAGTTGTCACAATGTCCTCAACTTTTCTATTTTCAAAACAAAATATCCTGTTTCTTCAACTTACCTGAAAAATAATTCAGTTTCCTTCAACACCCCTTGAAAATTCTCCAACTTCTTAATGTCAACACAAGATCTAAGTTAAGTTGGATTCCTAAAATTGAAAATAATATTACAAATTGTGCTTGATCAAAGAAAGTATAGGAAAAATATTACTCTACTTAATTTTCATACTATATTTCTGTTAATTTAATTTAAAGTTTCATATCACCATTGATTATCATTGTCCATTAGTGACTCACAGTCAGCAGTCCAGTCCAATCTATATTCCCATAATAAAAATGAGTTTTTTAAAAAAATAATGATCTTATTTATGCATATCCTCCTAATCTACCTGCATAATTGATTTTAGCACATGTCAAACTTTGTTTTTTAATATTTAATTTAATTTTATTAGATTTAGCTTGCCACTCTACCATTTTAGACTCTTTTTAAAATTTGCCTGCCATTCCCCTGTGCTAACTATCCTCTTACATTGTAATCATTTCTTAATTTGATAAACCTGACAATCTTATTTCATTTAGTTCTCAGATAAAAATGTCATGCAATAAAATATCTATATAATTTCTCTGAAACACTCATAGAACTCCATATAATAGTCAATACAAGATCCTGAGTACTGAACACTTTCGATTGACTCTACTAGCATCAGAATGAAACTAATATGGTCTGCTATACCACATGACCATGATGGCCAGTGGTTTTGGTGTTTAGAGAAGAAGTGGTACTGCCTCAGCTTCCTTTTGTACCATCAGTATGAAACAGCAACCCACAAATGTTTTAGGATATAAGGGACCCAAGTGGGGGAGAATGAATACCACATGCCAAATCATACAGCTCTAGCATCTCATACATGCCACCAAATTTTTTTTTTTTGGTAAGGCAAATTAAATTATTTCAGTAAAAGCTTTTGTGATTTCATTTTATTTTCCCTGTTAAGATCAAGATCAGAAAGATCTCTAAATTTAGATATTTTGGTAAAATCACCTTTAAAGGAGGGAATTCCACTCCCCAGAGTCTCTATCCACTGTATAAATATAGCCAAAGACATAGTACAGAAGCCTAGGACAAAGAAGGAAAGATATTTTTCTCAATGCTCTGCTTAGATCACATATTGAATATTTTGTTCAATTTTTGTCACCTTATTTTGGAAATAGTGTGAAAAAATATATTTTTCCTCCAGGAAATAAAATAATTTTGAAATGACTTGTATTAGTCAAAAGAGTGTTTTTGGAGAAATTTGACCCAAGAAGACAAGAATTAGGTGATATATGAAAGCAATCTTCAAGTATGTTAAGACCTGTCATGTAAAAAAGATATTAAATTTATTGCCTCAGAGAATAGAACTAGGAGCAGTCACTGTTAAAAATACAGATTAATTTTTCTTCACTCTAAATAAGCAAAAATAATTTCCTCAGAATTTGAATTATTTAAAGGTATAATGGGGCTTTTTGATTATTAGAGATTTCTCATCACTGGAGATCTACAATAAATGGTGATCACCAGGTATGAGAGGATTAGCCAGTGAAACCAATCTTTACAATAATATGATGCATGCTTGACTGATAAAATCCCCACATTGACTTTGGAGAATGTAGGCATTCACTAGCTAATTCCTGTTTACTTTATGATAAAGGAAAAAAATCTATTCCTTTTCTAATATTTCTCTTCAAATACATAGACACAGTTATCATACACTTTATTATCCCATCTCCCTCACTTCTCTCCACCATTTTTTAACAATGTTTTAATTCTTAAATGTACATCAGGACACTGGAGTTGATGTCTTCTGAGGAACAGGAAATTTTCAATATCTTGATACCACTCAATCTCCAAGGAAGTAATTAAAATCTTACTAATAACCCTTTCTTTCCCATTCCTAAGAGAAGGAGGAGGAAGTCATCTTAAGAGAGGAGGAAGACCTGATAAAATAGAGCTGAAGTTATCATGGGTGATGATAATGAGCTGAAGTCACAAGAAGTCAGGGAAATAAAAAGAAAGAAAGAGGTATACTAATTACTGCTTTCTTTACTACTTCCACTCTTAGAATGAAAAATTTGGTAATTCAATGATAACTAAAATAATAAGGCAAGGATTGTAGTGAAATAATGATGGAGATAAATGAAAAAACACAGTCACTAAATAACTTTTTGATGCTAAAAAAAATAGTGATTATTTTTCCCTATAAGAATTCACTCTCATTTTTACCCTATAAGGAGAGAAAAGGATCTTATATATTCAATCTTCATTTTCCTGAGAGTTTTTTTTCTCACAGTTTTATAATAAATGTTTGCATAATGTGAAATTATTAAGTATCGTATCAATGATCTCTGTAGTTCCAGTACTAACAGAGTGATTTTGAAAATGGTAAAGTACATGGACAAAAATGTGAGGGAAAAAAAAAAACATAAATGAAACAATTTATTCTACCAGGGGGGCTTAACGCTAACAAAAAGAATAAGTTATTCTTTCTTTTTTGGTAATATCACCAAATATAAAAGAGAAGTACTGATCTAGGCTCATCCACAAGCTATTAAAAAGCAGAATTTGGAAGAGGAAGGTTATTTGGATGCTATTATTACTGAAGTAGCCAGCTTGAATATGTACTTTTTCCAAGTATAATTCTAAGGTCAGTTTGGAAGGACAATTCTTCATCTTCAAGGATTATGAAGGAAGATATTCATTAAAGGAAAAATCATGAATGAAAAGAAGAGTTAAAAAGAATGGCTTCTACTGGAGGCTAGAAAGATTAAGGACTTTCCTCATCCACAAAATAGCATATACCTAGAGGCAGAGCCAAGTTGGTAGAATAAAGGCACAGATTCACCCTGGTTTTTCCCCAAACTCCTCCAAATTCCTTTAAATAATTACTAAAAAATATTTTTAGAGTATCTGAGGATGCAAAAGGATGGAGGGAAATGATTTTCCAGCCAAAGATAACTTGGAAGGTCAGCAGGAAAAATCAATTCCACCAAGTTGGGAGCCCAGTGCAATTCCAATGCAGGCCACAAAAGCATGTTCTGGTCCTTCAGAAAAGCAGGAATGTGCCTTGGAGCCTCAGGATCAGCAGCCATACTTACAGTTTCAAAGCCTCTCAGCCCAAAGACACCAAAGACAATTTAGAAAGTGAGCAGGAAAGGTATGCCTCAATGAGGCTGAGAGAGTCTTGGGAAACTAACAAACTTTGAGTGGGTGGTGGTGTATACTTTCTGGAGGCCTCAGTCCACAGGATGTCTCTTTACTAGCACTTTAGTACTGTGATTTAGCACAGTAGAACGTATGGCCACGGTGGAGTGGAGGCCTTCCTCACAGTTCCAGGGCAAAAAAAAAGTGTTTGTGGTTAGGACTCTAGAAAGATATCTGAAAATAGTTGCACAAAATATCTGAATTATTGCACTCTCCACTCTGGAACCACAGTTCTACTTTAAGAAAAAGCTAAAATCCAAGTAATAGGCTAAGAAAATGAGCAAACAACAGAAAAAGATTCTGACAATGAAAGTTACTATGATGACAAGGAAGATCAAAGAAGACACTCAGAAGAAGATAGCAAAGTCAAAGTACCTACATTCAAAGCCTCTGAGGAAAAAAAGAAACCAATTTTGTGGATTTTTTTCTTGTTAAAAAGTGGATAGAAAATTGCTACCATCCCTGATATTGGTTCTCAGATCATGGTAGAGCTCAAAAAATTCTAAAAATCAAATAAGAGAGATAGAGGGAATAATAGGAAGAGAATTGAGATTGGTTCAAAATAAAATACACAATTTGATGAAAGGAATAATACCATAAAAGGTAAAATTGCCCAAATAGGAAAGGATTTACAAAAGCTCACTAAGGAAAATATTTCCTTGAAAAGTAGAATTGAGTAAATGGAAGTTAATGACTTTATCAGAAATAAAAAATAATAAAAGAAAAGCCAAAAGAATGAAGAAAATAGAAAACAATGTAAATTATCTCATTGGAAAAAAAAACAACTGGCCAGAAAATAGATCCAGGAGAGAGAATTTTAAAATTTTTTTTGGTTTACTTGAAAATGTGTTCAAAAAAAGAGGCTAGGCATCATTTTTCAAGAAATTGTAAAGTGAAACTGCCCTCATATTGTAGAGCCATAGGGGATAATAGAAACTGAAAGAATCCATCAATCACCTTCTGATAGAAATTCCAAGATAAAAACTCGTGGGATTATTATAGTCAAATTCTGGAACTCCCCAGGTTAGGGAAAAATATTGTAAATCTCCAGAAATAAGCAATTCAAATATAGTACATCCAGTCAAAATTACACAAGATTTAGCTTTTAAATGGAATAATCAGAGGGCTTGGAATACAATATTTCAGAGAGCAATGAAGGTAGGAGTACAATCAAGAATCACCTACCCAGCAAAATTGAGTATAATCATCAGAGGGAAAAGCGAATATTTAATGAATAGAAGATTTTCAAGAATTTGTTATGAAAAGATCAAAGCTGAAGAGAAAATTTGATTTTCAAATACAGAATTCAAGAGAAGTATAAGGAGATAAATAGGAAAGAGATAATTTAAGGAACTCAATAAGGTTTATCTGTTTACATTACATGAGAGGATGATACTTGTAACTCATAAGAACTTTCTCATTACTGGGGCAGTTAGAAGGAGTATGTTTAGACAGAGGGAACAGATGTGAGTTATACATTAAGGAATAATATGTAAGACAAATAAAATTAAGCAACAGAGGAATGTACTGGGAGAATTGGAAAGGGAAAAGTAAAATGGTGTAAATTATCTGCCATAAAGGAGGTAAGAAAAAGATTTTGCAGTGTAGGGGAAGAGAAACAGAGTTGGGGTAGTGAGTAAACCTTAATTTCATCAGAACTAATTCTAAAAGGAAATAAGGTGCACACTCAATAAGAATATAGAAATCTATCTTAGCATATTAAAAGAGGTGAAGTTAGTAGCAAAACACTTTTGAGAAGAGTCAGGGTAAAAGAGAGAGAATAGAATAAAAAGGGGAGAAAAAATAAAAATAATAATGGGGAAAAGAATTTTGAAGCAAGTTTCTCTGATGAAGGCCTCATTTCTTAAATATAGAGAACTGAGTCAAGTTTATGAAAAAATAAAAGCTGTTCCCCAATTGATAAACAATCAAAAGATATGAACTATGCTTAAAGGGCTATAAAACCATGCATGTCATTTGACACAACAATATCACAACTAGTTTGAATCCTAAATAGGATTTTTTTAGAAAAGGAAAAAGATCTATATGTTCAAACATTTATGGCAGCTCTTTTTTCAGGGGAAATAAGTGGAAATTGAGGGGATATCCATCACTTGGGAAATGGCTGAATACATTATGGTATGTGATTTTTATGGAATATTATTGTTCTAAGAAAAACTATTAGCAGGGTATTCTATGAAAAATCTGGAAAATACTCCATGAACCCTCCAAAAATGAATGTACTGTTTACAAAATAATAGCAATGCTGTGGGATGATTGGCCATGACTGATATTCTCAGCAACACAGTGATCCAAGATAAAGGACTTATTCTGTCCATACTCAGAGAAAGAACTGAATGCTTCTGAGTAGAGACTGAAGAATGTTCTTTTTTCTCTTTACTTCCTTTTTCTAGAGATTTTTTGGGGGGAACTATGTATTTTTCACAACATGATTTTTATGGAAATGTTTTGCACAACAGCACATTGCCTTCTTAATAGAGATGTAGATGTGGGAAAGGGAAAGGATCTAGAACTTAAACTTTTAAAAACAAGTGTAAAAAATTTACATATTATTTGGGGAAAATAAAAATATTAAAAAGAACCAGAAAAATACATAGTTCAGTTGATGAGAAAGTTTCTCAGTCTTACTGAGATTTGCAAAATCTTCACTTGAAGATATATTTCTTTTACCCATTAAAAGCCAGTAATGATCTTTATTACATTGAATTCTACCACTATTATTGGAAAACTTTATGTGGTGAATTGGAGAGAAAGCTCAGGTCACTAAGATCATATGGATGGCCCTGGGAGCAACAGAATACATTTGGGAGTAAGAGAGAAATAAGTGAGAAGAATAATGAGCTAAAAGTAAGGAACCTGGGGTTCTACACCTGACTTTGACCATTGGTAAATCCTGAGGCTTCACTTTCTGGGCTCAGTTTCCTTCTTTCTATCATAAGGGATCATAGGAATTGAGGTTGGGAAAGGGATTAGAAATCCTCTGAGTGACAATATGTTTTAGGTAATAGAGTGCTGGAATTAGAGTCAGGAAACCTGAGTTTTAATTGAAACTTCTATATTACATAGATAAGTAGTTATGAGCCACTGTTATGAGTCTCTGATAATGATCTGTTTCCTTTTTTATAAAATGAAAGTGATAAATTCTAGCACCACTTTCCTCAGAGGGTTGTTGTAAGAAAAATATTTGGAAATCATAAAGGGTAATAAGTGTGAGTTACTCTTTCAATTTAACCTTTCCATTTTACAGACATGGAAATAGAGTAATTAAGAGGCATCAAACAATCTCTCTAGTCTCTTCCTGTCTTAACATTTTATTCTATACTTTTATGGTTTTTTGAAGACATATCCACAAAAGACAGACTCTTCATCAGACAGAAAGTAGACAGAAAACAACCAATTCTATCACCGATAGGCAACTTGATGCCTGAATTACAAGGAAGGTATTGACATTTTGTCATTCTCAGGATACCCGGACTATTCTAAGAGAATTTAAGAAGGAGGGGCAGCTAGGTGGTGCAGTGGATAGAGCACCAGCCTTGAATTCAGGAGGACCGGAGTTCAAATCTAGTCTCAGACACTTAACACTTCCTAGCTGTAAGACCCTGGGCAAGTCACTTAACCCCAGCCTCAAAAAAAAAAAAAAAAGAGAATTTAAGAAGGAACTAGAAACATTTTCTCTGATATCAACTTGGTAACAATGGCATGTGAAAACAAAATCTTACTCCTTCATTTTGACTAGTCTGTCATTATGCTAAGTATAGAATTAATTAATTATTAAATATTATTTTGTTATGAAGAAATTAGCCTTTTAACAAAAAATAGCATATACCTATACAACAGATATATATATATATATATATATATATATATATATATATATATATATATATATATATATATATATATCACTAATAAGCAGAAAAGATTTGTGCTCCAGCAAAAGGACTTTTAAAGCTATGATACACAAATCAGAAATATACAAGTCATTGGTTGGCAGTAGTGTTAGAGGAGAAAATAAAGGCATAAAGACAGAAAAAAGAGATTCTATGTCTGCAGATTCTCTCTGCAGTCTGTATTTTTGATACAGATCACCTATAAAAGAAGAGAATTTTAATCTTTTTGTGCAGAAAATAAATATGATGCTCATATTTGAAATCTTTAAATTTGAAAGAGAATTTGAAGGGCATCTAATTCAATGTATCTTTCTTTATGAAGGCAAAATATTTTAGAAGACAAATATTTTAGAATATTGATTTATGGATTTGGAAGTAAAGATCCTAGATTCATATCTTGGATTCATTTTTTACTATATATGTAATTTTGGAAAAGTCATTTTTCCTCCTTTGGCAAAGCTCATCTTTTTAGAATTTGAAAGGGTTAAATTTGTGATTTCCAAGATTCTTTTCAGCTCCAAAAATATATTTGAAGCAATATATAGATAATAAACTTATTAGATCCCTTCTCTGATGTTCCTAAATCTTTTTATTTCAATCATAAAGTCATAATTATTGGGGAACTTTTCTTTATTTTGATATTTTAATGTGGTTTTCTTCATAATATCCACCTTTGTGTGGGCTATTTAACTTGGGGCCATAGAAGATTAGCCTTTTCACTCTTTCATATTTTGCTCATGAAGTTCTAAATAAAAACAAATTCAACAGAATTATCAAATTTATATTCTTATTTAATTTTCACAAAATTTTTCTGTATCCCCCTTCTGTTGTCCAAAGAAGAACTACCTTTGTCCCTGTTCTTTCCATTATGCACTCCTCAAACTATGTTCAAACTCCTATTCTTATTCTTTTCACATCTATCCTCACAACAATTTCTCCATATATAATTATCTCTACCTCTGGCTTAATACAAGCAGTTTCAAATCTAATTTTCCAATGAAGAATTGATAAAACATATTTCCCACTATTCTTTATATTATATAATTTTTTTAGATATTGATTAATTTGGTAGAACTACTTTTCCCCCTTTTTTTCAATTCTAAATTAAAAGATATAAGTTACTGGATAGGGATTGGAAATGAGGGTAATATAATATCCCAACTCAATTTATACTACAATAAAGAAGTAAGATATGTCAGTAAGGAACTCACCAAGACTGATACTAGAAAGAAATCTTGTCTTGATCATTTTGAACTTGTGAAGACTGAAACTTTATACTGCTATTGCAGAAGCTATTGCATGAGCTCTACCTTAACCTTCCCCGGGGGTTGTAGAAAAAAAAAAAAAAAAAAAAAAAAAAAGGAAAGAAAAATTCCCTTAGGGTAGTATAGTAATCAAATAGTAATCAATGCTCTGCTCCATAGGATTCCTCTGGAAACCCACCTGAGGTATACTGATATAAGACTTAATTTTGAACCAGAATCTAGACAGAAAAGCCAGATCAGAAACTGTTTACAGAAAGGGAGTTGAGAGAGCTTGTTTAATGGCTTCTCCCTCATTCACAGGTAAAATAACATTGAGAAAATAGGATAGTTGTGGACAACTATCTACATATGTTTTTAAAAAGGAACAAATAGGAGATAAGGGAAGATATTCATCCCATGAATAAATAGTTGATAAGCAGCATGGAGAGGTACCAGTCTGTTCATTTTTACCTTGCTTGAGAAAGGGCAACCTGACCCAATATGACTGAAAGACTTTCAGGCAACAAGTATTATTTCATTATAGTATTAACATAAATGGGATTCTTTGATTAATACAATTGCAGAAAATAGTTTCCTCAATATATATTTATAAATGTAAAGTAAGGTGTGAAACAATGTAGGCTAAGCAAATAGTGTCAATTCTCTAATCAAGGATATTTCAAATAAGTTACTAGTGGAAGAGGGGACTTCTGAAGATTTTGAGCTGCTCCAGATGTTCTTTTATTTATACTATATTGTTCTGACTTCCTCAAGTTCCACAAAAGTATAATCATTTAAAAAAAGATATGTCTTTAATCAAAAGATGCTGACATTAATTCAAATAGAAAAAAACTAAATGGATGAAAAATACCTAGGGTCCAGTCCACAACATACAGTTCAATTGCTAGACAGTTAAGTCTATGCTCTGAACAAATATTTGAATCAAATTAATTTAAAAATTTTGGAGGACTATGGGAAAATTTAGCACTACTCTTAATGAAAAGCAGCAAAAATATTTTTTTCTTCATAAATATTTTAGCCATTTTGTGACTGGGAATTTTGGAATAAATGAGAAACTAAACTTGTGGATTATTTAAAAGACAATGGAGAAACAAATTGTGAATGCAAGCAGGTCGCAATATATTTTCTATGATTAGTTATTTGTAAAAAGTATTATAAAGATGGTAAGTGAAGAAACATATAAGTGAGGGGAAATAGGTACATGACATTAGAGGAAAGGTTGGGGAAAATAGGTACAGAGACAGACAACTTTATTGTTACCCATGAAATATTCTTTTTTTGATATCTAGAGGAGAGGTAGAGCCAGGATGACAGAGAGCAGACATGTCTCTATGTCACTTCCTCTGAGCTTTCCTCACATTCCTCACATTTCCTCTGAACTGGTTTTGCAGTTACAAAACCCACAAATAATTGTACAACAAATTTACAGGAGAAGATACTTTGAAAGAACTTCAGAAAAGGTCTGTTTTGATGGTGCAGAGAGAGAGGTTGCCAAGCCCAGACTTCAGTGCAGGCCAGGATGGAGAGCCAGGGCGTTGCAGCATCCATGGACAGGGAATCTACTGGGAGGCTTTTAAGCTATTTGGTCCTACCTAGAAAAAATAACAACAAAATTCATATGGAAGAATAAAAGGTCAAGAATTGCAAGGGAACTAATGAAAAAAAACTCAGAGGAAGGTGGTCTAAGTGTACCAGATCTAAAGCTATATTATATAGCAGCAGTCACCAAAACCATTTGGTATTGGCTAAGAAATAGACCGGTAGATCAGTGGAACAGATTAGATACAAAGGACAAAAAAGGGTACATCTATAGCAATCTAATCTTTGACAAACCCAAAGATTCCAACATTAGGGATAAAAATTCATTATTCGGAAAAAACTGTTGGGAAAACTGGAAATTAGTATGGCAGAAATTAGATATGGATCCACACTTAACACCATATACCAAGATAAGATCAAAATGGGTCCATGATTTAGGCATAAAGAGGGAGATAATAAATAGATTAGAGGAACAGAGGATAATCTACCTCTCAGACTTGTGGAGGAGGAAGGAATTTATGACCAGAGGAGAACTAGAGATCATTATTGATCACAAAATAGAAGATTTTGATTACATCAAACTAAAAAGTTTCTGTACAAATAATACTAATGCAAACAAGATTAGAAGGGAAGTAACAAATTGGGAAAATATTTTTAAAAACAAAGGTTCTGACAAAGGTCTCATTTCCAAAATATATAGAGAACTGACCATAATTTATAAGAAACCAAACCATTCTCCAATTGATAAATGGTCAAAGGATATGAACAGACAATTCTCAGAGGAAGAAATTGAAACTATATCCACTCACATGAAAGAGTGTTCCAAATCACTACTGATCAGAGAAATGCAAATTAAGACCACTCTGAGATACCACTACACACCTGTCAGATTGGCTAAGATGACAGGAACAAATAATGATGAATGTTGGAGGGGATGTGGGGAAATTGGGACACTAATACATTGCTGGTGGAGTTGTGAAAGAATCCAGCCATTCTGGAGAGCAATCTGGAATTATGCCCAAAAAGTTATCAAACTGTGCATACCCTTTGACCCAGCAGCGCTACTACTGGGATTATATCCCAAAGAAATACTAAAGAGCGGAAAGAGACATATATGTGCCAAAATGTTTGTGGCAGCTCTTTTTGTTGTAGCTAGAAACTGGAAGATGAATGGATGTCCATCAGTTGGAGAATGGTTGGGTAAATTGTGGTATATGAAAGTTATGGAATATTATTGCTCAGTAAGAAATGACCAGCAGGAGGAATACAGAGAGGGTTGGAGAGACTTAAATCAACTGATGCTGAGTGAAATGAGCAGAACCAGAAGATCACTGTATACTTCAACAACAATACTGTATGAGGATGTATTCTGATGGAAGTGGAAATCTTCAACATAAAGAAGATCCAACTCACTTCCAGTTGATCAATGATGGACAGAGGTAGATACACCCAGAGAAGAAACACTGGGAGGGGAATGTAAATTGTTAGCACTAATATCTGTCTGCCCAGGTTGCATGTACCTTCGGATTCTAATGTTTATTGTGCAACAAGAAAATGATATTCACACACATGTATTGTACCTAGACTATATTGTAACACATGTAAAATGTATGGTATTGCCTGTCGTCGGGGGGAGGGAATAAGGGAGGGGGGGTAATTTGGAAAAATGAATACAAGGGATAATATTATAAAATATATATATATATATATAATAAAAAAAAATAAAATAATAAAAAAAAAAAAAAAAAAAAAAAGCTATTTGGTCCTAGTTGCAAGCCTGTGGTTTGATAGGTTTGCTGTAAAACACCCAAAATAAATACAAAAGGCAAATTGTGAGCTACTAGAGCCCTAGAAGTGAAACCAGGCTGCTTACTTAGCACCAGACATCAGTCAGCCAAACTTGTCCAGAGAAGTTTGCCCCTTTGCCTTAAGAAAAGACCTCAACTTTTAAAAAGAGAAGTAATAAAGCAAAAAAGAACTCTTCCCATAGACAGTTTTCATGGAGAAAGAGAACAGACCTCAAACTCTGAGTATCCTGAAGTCCCAGATGAAGCCCAAAAGAATGACATGATTTGGCTATCATTTCACAAAGCTGTCTTGGAAGAATTCAAAAAGGATCTTAAAAGAGAGTTAGGAGAAAAATGGAGAAAGGAAATGAGATCTTTGAAAGAGGGTATAGAAAAAGAAAACCAGGAATTACCTGAAAAAATTTCCTTAAAAATGAAATGGAAAAAGCATATAAATCCTTTAAAAATTAGTTATGAAAAAGAAAACAATTCATTGAAAAACAAAATCTGTAAATAAGTGTAAACCACTACAATAGAATTCCCAGTCCTTTATTTTTGTCTTCCTGAATTTTTTATTTCCTTCACAGGTTCATTATACACTATTTCAAAGTTTGAATCTTCTTGTGCAGCAAAATAACTGTATGGACATGTATACATACATTGTATTTAACATATACTTTAACATATTTAACATGTATTGGTCTACCTGCCATGTGGGAGGGTGAGAGGAAGGAGAGGAAAAATTGGAATAAAAGGTTTTGCAATTGTCGATGCTGAAAAACCACCCATGCATATATCTTGTAAATAAAAAGCTATAATAAAAAAAAGAAAAAGAAAATATGTGAAATGGAAAAAAAATGCAATGACCAAAACATTTAGTATAAGTATTCAATTGGCCAAATGCAAAAGGAGATAAACAATTTAATTGAAGAAAATAATTCACTAAAAATTAGAATTGAATAAATGGAAGTGAATGAATCAAAGAGACTTTAAGAATCAGACAAGCAAAACCAAAAAAAAATGAAAGAATAGAAGAAAATATAAAATGCCTCATTGGAAAAACAACTGACCTGAAAAAATAGATCTAGGAGAAGGAATCTAAGAACTATTGGACTTTCTGAAAACCATGATGAGAAAAAGAGCCTAAACATCATCTTTCAGGAAACCATCAAAGAAAACTGCCTGGATGTCCCAGAAGATAAAATAGCCTTTGAAAAAATTCACTGCTCACCGCTTGAAAGAGACACCAAAATGAAAATTCCAAGGAACATTGCAGCTAAATTTTAGAATTATCAAATCAAGGAGAAAATATTGCAAGTGAGTCAGAAGGAAACAATTCAAATATTGAGGAGCCACAATCAGGATTATGTAGGACATAGCAGTTTCCATTTCAAAATATCAAATAATATGGGATCTGATATTTAAAAAGGCAAAAGAACTTGGATTGAAGCCAAGAATCAATTATTCAGCAAAAATGAGCATCATCTTTCAGGAAAAAAATATGGGCATTCAATGAAACAGGAGAATTTAATCTATTTCTGATGAAAAGACCAAAGCTGAATAGAAAATTTGACCTTCAAGTGCAGAAACATAAAAAGGTAAAAAAGGAAAGAAAAAATTACTTTCTTTTAAAACTTAAAAAGCTTATATCCCCATATAGGAAGATATGTTTAATTCTTGAGACCTGTATCTCTCTTATGGGTATACTTAAGAAGTTCAGTTATAATTTGATTTTATTGTGTTGATTTAAAAAAAAAATTAGAGGAGGAACAGTGATTATACTGGAAGAAGAAGAAAATGTAGTTTAAATGGGATAAATGACATCCCATGAGAAGGCAAAAAAGACCTATTGCCAATTGAGGGAAAAGGGGAGGGAGATGAGTCTGGTGTGAATCTTACTCTCAGATTCACACCAGACTCATCTCCCTCCCCTTTTCTTACTATCAGTTGATTTGGCTCAAAAAGATAATATCACACATATTTAGCTTCACAGAGAAACTTGTTTTACCTTATAGGGAAGTAGGACAGAAAGGGGGAAAGGAAAAGAGGAGGTTATTAGAAGGGAGAACAGAAGTAGAAGAAGAAAGGTATAAGAAAAGTTGAGGAGCTACAAAAGCAGAGAAATGTATGAGGAAGAGGATGATTAGTGACAAAATACTGGGGAGGAAGAAAAGGGGCAAAGATAAGAAAAAAATATATAGCTTGGGATAAACAAGATGGCAGGAATTACAGAGTAAATGTGAATGGGACGAACTCTCCCATAAAACAAAAGTGAGTGGCAGACTGGATTAAAATCTACAATTTGTTGTTTACAAGACACTCATTTAAAGCAGAGTGATATATTTTGAGTAAAAGTAAAAGGCTAGAACAGAATCTATTATGCTTCAGCTGAGGTTACAAAAAAAAAAAAAAAAAAGCAGGGATAGCAATCGTGATCTCAGATCAGGCAAAAGTAAAATAGATCTCATTAAAAGAGAAAATGTTGAGGAGGTAAATAGAATCCTAGAAAAATTAGGGACGATAGACCTATGGACAAAACTGAATGGAGACAGAAAGGACTATACTCTTTTCTTGGCAGTATGTGGAACCTATAAAAAAAAAAACTGACCATGTGTTAGGGAATAAAACCCTCAAAATCAAATGCAGAAAGGCAGAAATAGTAGGTACATTTTTCTCAAATCATGATCCAATTAAAAATGCATGCAATAAAAAGTCAAGGGAAAATAGACCAAAAATTATTTGGAAATTAAATAATCTAATCTTAAAGGATAAATGCATTAAACAACAAATCATAGATACAATCAATAATTTCATCCAAGGTAATGACAATAATGAAAAAAATACCAAAATTTGTGTGGTGCAGCGATTATTAGAAGAAATTTTATATTTCTAGATGCTTACTTGCATGAAATAGAAAAAGAGAAAATCAATGAATTGGGCTTGCAATTAAAAAAGATACAAAATAGCACTAATGTCTGTCTGTCCAGGTTACATGTACCTTCGGAATCTAATGCTTATTGTGCAACAAGAAAATGGTATTTACACACATGTATTGTATCTAGGTTATATTGTAACACATGTAAAATGTATGGGATTGCCTGTCATCGGGGGGAGGGAGTAGAGGGAGGAAGGGATAATTTGGAAAAATGAATACAAGGGATAATATTATTAAATATATATATATATATATATATATATATAATTAATAAAAAAAAGATTTTAAATCATGTAAAAAAATAAAAAATAAAATAAAAAAGATACAAAAAAATAAATTAAAAACACCTAATTAAATACCAAATTTGAAACTGAAAATAAAAGGGCAGATTAATAAAATTGAAATCAATCAAATTATTGAATTAATAAATAAAACTCCATTGGTTTTATGAAAAAACAACAAAATAGATAAACCTTTAGTTAATTTGATTAGACAAAGGAAAGAAGATAATCAAATTGATAATCTCAAAAAAAAAAAAAAAAGGGGGGGGAGAATTTTCCACCATTGAAGAGGAAATTAGAGCAATGACTTGGAATTATTTTGCCCAACTATATGTCAATAAATATGATAATCTAAGTGAAATGGAGGAATGCCTATAAAAATATAGATTGTCCAGATTAACAGAAGAGGAAATAAATTACTTAAATAGTTCCATTTTAGAAAAAAGAAATAGAATAAATTATTAATCAACTCCCTAAGAAAAATCTCAGGGGCCATATGAATTTACATGTGAATTCTACCAAACATTTAAAGGACAAAAAATTCCAATACTATGCAAAGAATTTTTTAAAATAGGGAAAAAAGGAGTCTTACCAAATTATTTTAGGGTGCAGATATTGTCCTAATATCTAAAATAGGTAGGATAAAAGCAGAGAAAGAAAATTATAGACCAATATATCCAATGAATATTGATACAAAAATTTTAAATAAAATAATAGCAAAGAGACTACAGGAAGTTATCTGTAGGATAATACATTATGATCAATTAGGATTTACACCAGGAATACAGGGCTGGTTAGTAGGAAAACTATTAGTCTAATTAACTATATCAATAACCAAACTAAAAAAAAAATTGAATATGTCAATAGATGCAGAAAAAGCATTTTATGAAATCCAACACCTATCCCTATTAAAAACACAGTATAGGTATAAATTAACTTTTCCTTGAAATGATCAGTAAATGCTATTTGGAACTATCAACAAGCATCTTATGTAAATAGAGACAAACTAAAACCATTCCCTATAAGATCAGGGTGAAATAAAATTGCCCATTATCACCATTACTATTCAATATTGTATTAAAATATCTTTTCCAATAAGAGTAGAAAAATATATTAAAGGAATTAGAGTATATAATGAGGAAATCCAATTATCACTCTTTGCAGATGATATGATGGTATACCTACAGAAACTTAGAGATTCAACTAAAAAACTATCAGAAATAATTCATAACTTTAGTAAAATTGCATGATACAAAACAAATCATCAGCATTTTCATATATTACCAACAAAGTGTAACAGCAAGAGATACAAAGAGAAGTTCCATTTAAAATAACTATTGATAATATAAAATACTTGGGAGTCTACTTGCCAAGGCAAAGTCAGGAACTATATGAACACAACTACAAAACACTTTCCATACAAACAAATTCAGATTCAATCAAATGGAAAAATCCAAGTTCTCACAGGTGGGCCAAGCTAATATAATAAAAACAACAATACTACCTAAATTCATCTACTTAATCAGTGCCATACTAATCAAATTCTCAAAAAAATTATTTTACATATCTAGAAAAATTGATAACAAAGTTCATCTGGAAGAACAAAAGGTCAAAAATTTCAAGGAAATTAAGGAAAAAACGTAAATGAAATTGGCCTCGCTGTGCCAGATGGGCTAAGAACTCAGTATTTGGAGAAAAAAAACTGCTGGGAAAATTGGAGATTGGAGTGGCAGAAACTAGGCATTGATCCATACCTAACATCAAGGTATTAGTGGTGTTATTGTATACAAAATAAGTCAAAATGGATTCATGCTTTAGACATAAAGAGTGATATTATAAGCAAATTAGAAGAACATAGTAACATAGGATAGTTTATCTCTCAAATCTGTGGATAAGGAAGGAATTTATGGCCAAAGAATAACTGGAAATAACTATTGAAAAAAAAATAGACAATTCTGATTATATTAAATTTAAAAGTTTTTGTACAAACAAAACTAATGCAGACAAGATTAGAAGGAAAACAATAAACTGGGAAAACATTTTTACATTCAAAGGTTCTGATAAAAACCTTATTTCTAAAATATATAGAGAATTGACTCAAATTCATAAGAATTTCAGCTATTTTCCAACTGATAAACAGTCAAACAATATAAACAAACAATTTTCAGATGAAGAAATTAAAACCATTTTTAGGCTTATGAAATGGTGCTTTAAAGCACTATTGATCAGAGAAATGCAAATTAAGACAATTTTAAGGTACCAATACACACCTCTCAGATTGGCTAATGATACAAAAAGATAATGATGAATATTGGCAAGGATGTGGGAAAACTGGGGCACTAATACATTATTGGTGGAGTTGTGAATTGATCCCACCATTCTGCAATGCAATTTGGAACTATTGGAACTAACAAAGAGTTAGCAAATTGTGCATACCCTTTGATCCAGCAGTGTTTCTCCTGGGCTTATATCCCAAAGAGATTTTAAAAGAGTGAAAGGCACCTGCATGTGCAAAATTGTGTGTGGCAGCCTTTTTGATAGTGACAAGAAACTGGAAACTTAGTGGATGCCCATCAGATTTAGAATGGCTGAATAAGTATGGTATATAAATGTTATGAATATTGTTTTTTGATAAAAAATGATCAGTAGGATGATTTTAGAGAATCCTGGAGAGACTTAAGCAAAGATCTTTGCACATGGTAACAATATTATTGTTCTGATTGATTTGGCCCTTTTTTAACAATGAGATGATCTAGGCCAGTTCCAATGATCTTGTGATGTAGAGAGCCATCTACACCCAGAGAGATAACTGTGGGAACTGAGTGTGGACAGCATTTTATCTTTTTTGTTGTTGTTGTTTGCTTGTATCCTATTTTTCATCTCATTATTTTTTCTTTTTGATCTGATTTTTCTTGTGCAGCTACATAATTGTATAAATATGGATTTAACATATATTTTATCCTCTTAAACATATAATGGATTATTTGCCATCTGAGGAAGAGGTAGAAAATTGGAACACAAGGTTTTGCAAAAGCTAATTTTGAAAAATTATCCATGCATATGTTTTAAAAATTTAAATGATTTAATTAAAAAAAAGACCTAGAGGAAGACCTTCTATGGGTTTAAATAGATGCTCTAGGGTAGATCTATGAAAGAATGTGGATAAGAATTGCACAGAATAAGAAAGAATGGGTGCCCTGATCAATATCCATAGAAATTATACATTGATAAGTAATGAGAGTGAGTAAAGATCTGGACTGAAATCACACCTTTCATCAAAAAAGAATATACGGAAGAAATAATCAGCAGGATGATTTCAGAGAGGCCTGGAGAGACTTAAATGAATTGATGCTAAGGGAAATAGGAGCAGCACCTGAACACAGCAACAAGAAGATTATATGATGATAAATTCTTATGGACGTGGCTCTCTCCAACAATGAGATGATTCAGACCAGTTCCAATGATCTTGTGATGAATAAAGCCATCTATATTCAGCAAGAGAACTGTGGAAATTGAGTGTGGTTCACAAAATAGTATTTTCACTCTTTTTTTTGTTTACTTGCATTTTGTTTGCTTTTTCATTTTTCCCAGTCTGATTTTATTTTTCTTGTGCAGCAAGATAATTGTATAAATATGTATGCATATGTTGGATTTGACATATATTTCTACCATGTTTAACATAAAGAAGATAATAAACAGGATCTCAGATGTGGAAAAAACTGAGAAGTCACCTACTTAACCTACTACTTAAAAGGATTCCCCTCTCATTTATTTCTAGTAAGTTATTAGAGAGGAAGCTAGATGATACAACAGATAGAACATTTGTCTTTAAATTTAGCCTCAGATAATGACTACCTGTGAGACTTTGGCCTCACTTCTCTCACTTAAACATGAGGATAATAATAACATTTAACTTATGGGATTGCTGTGAGTCTCAACTAAGCATTTGTAATTATATAAAAGCTAGCTATTGTCAAACTGTACTGAGAAACATCTTACAAAAGGGAATTCACTATCTTTTAGGAATATCCATTCTATGCATAACACCACATCCTTTCCCTATCCCCCCCCCAAAAAAATATGGATATGTTAGACTTCAGATTATTTCTGGAGGGACAGCCTAGGTTTGTTTTCTCAGATCTCCTCAGTCCTACTTCCTTCTCTATACTGACATTGAATATGAAGGGTTTAGCATAAACAGACTTACCAAAAGGATATGGATATGGCAAGGGATATTTAAAATAAACATGAATAAAGAATTATAAGAGCATTAGGATAATATCCTGACAGAAACATGTGGTTTACAGTTGTAGAGACTTTGATTCTGGAATCTGCAAATAGAGGTTGGAAACAAAATGGATAGGATAGGATAGGATAGCATAGGATAGAATAGGACAGGATGGGATGGAATGGGATGGGACAGGAAAGAAATAGGATAGGATAGGATACATCAATGGAAAATGTGAAAAATAGCATCCAGAGAAGAATTAATGTTGAAGTTCTGATATTTACTCACACAAACAGATCAGGTTCATGTAATCAGAGTAATGTATGAAGGATGATATAGTATTCTCAGAATATTAATGTCAGGGTCAGAAACACAAAGAAATTATGGTGGGATGGGGGGACTTACTACAGTAGCATTCCCAACCAAATTAGCAATACAACTGTGGAAATGGAGATTATCTGGGTAGCGCATCTTCTAAAGTTAATCATTCCCCAACAGACATAGAAATGGCCTAACTTCTTGGAAATAGTTGTCAGAAAAAGATAGCATTTGACTAATGTGTCCAAGAAACGCAATGTGGCCTAATAAAAACACTACTTGGATGAGATTAATATCAGGACGGTCTTATTCTTTAAGAAAATAATTAACACAAAAGTAAGGAAGAAAAAGTTATTGAGTAGGAAGAGGTGATCTTATCATTCATTTAATTCCAATTCTATATTTTTCTCAATATAATTGAGAAATTTTGTAATTTTGTAAACAAAATATTTTAACATTCTTTTAAATTTTTTGAGTTCTATATTTTCTACATTTCTCCCCTCTCCCTATTTGAGAAAATAAGGAATTTCATATAATCAGGCAAAACATTACCATATTAGCCATTTTGAAAAGAAAACACAGACCAAAAAAAAAAAAAAAAAAAAAAAAAAGGAAAGTTTTTTTTTTAAAATCTTCATTCTACAGTAAAACTACATCAGTTCCCAAATTCTCCACCCCCTCACCATATCCTCCAGAATTGTTTTGGATCATTGTATTGCTGAGAATACCTAAGTCACTCGGAGTAGATCACTGTACAATATTGGTGTTACTGTATAGAATATTCTTCTGGTCCTGCTTATTTCATTTTGCATCAGCTCATATAAATCTTCCCTGTTTTTTCTGAAAGTATCCTTTTTGTCATTTCTCATACCATAGTAATATTTCATTACATTCATACACTAAACTTGTCCAGCCATTCTTAAACTTTTGGGCATTTGAAGGAGAGAGATCTCATTTTATTAAATTGGTTCATCTTACCCAAGAGCAATTAATATTTCTGTAGATCTGACTTCATTAGGTGAAAACTTTTGTGATTGTATTCATTTAATTCTTGGGTTTGTCTTGTCAGGTAGACTTCCAACTATGTAAAATTGTCTGTACTTATTATATGGGATTTATCTTTCTAGTTCTTCCTGCTGCGTTCTGTTGGTAATATATAGAAATGCTGTGATTTATGTGAGTTTATTTTTTAATTCACTAATGTGCTGAAATAGTTAATTATTTCACCTAATTTTTTAGTTCTCTAGGATTCTCTAAGTAGTATATCATATTGTCTGCAAAGAATGATAATTCAATTTCAATTTCTTTTTTCTTCTCTTATAGTGATAGCTACCACATCTAGAATAATATTGAATAATAATGCCCATATTTTTTTCATTCTGATCTTATTGAAAAAGACCAGACTCTCCTGGGTTATGAGTTTTCAGGTGGCCTGATCTAAAATGAGTGGTCACTACTTTTCTGATCTGTGCCCCATTCTCAACCAGGAAAATACCTTGTTTCCTTATACTAACACTTCCCTGGGGTCAGAAGTGCTATCACTCCTTTTAGCCCTTGTGATGCAGTTCTGTGATGAAGAACTGTGTAGGGGGCTATGCAGTATGGTCCTGAACTCAACACCAGCAAAGAATCCTCTGCAATCTCCTTTTGAGTAGTTGTGTAACCCCTGCACCATCCATGTAAAGAGCTTTTGAATCAGTTGTTGCCACGAATGCAACTGTGATCAGGAGTCCATTATTGATGCTACCACAGAACCTGCACTGTGCAACCTGCTTGCACTCTAACCTGACCACCACTCTTGTGAGACATACTTTTTCTGCTGATCTTAATTGTCCCACCTAACCTCACTCCAGAATTTAATCTGAAACATTACTTTAGAGTTACTTGGAGGGAAACTTTGTAATATTCTCTGGTTCGGTTTTCTTGGAGTCTCTAGGAGCAATCTTCTTTTCAGCTTAGTAATCATAACAAGAGTAGCCAGGGGTTAAAGTCCAAATCCTTTATTCTCTCTTTCAAAGTCTTGTCTCCTTTCCTGGGGGCAGGTTAGCTTTCTTATAGTCCAGATTCTTATCTCCTTCCTGGAGCTGGGCAACTTTCTGGAGAGCTTTTCAGACTGGCCTTGTTCTCAGTGATGAAATGCAAGAGGAGAACCTGACACCAGTGGCCTGACTGAAGATCAAATGAATGTCTGTCCTTGGCTCTGAGAGCTTGAGCTCTCACCTGTCTTCTCTGCCCTCTGAAAGCTTCTTTTCTGTGGCTCTCAGTCCCTGCTTATATGCTCTACACTGAATATAAACCAATATAAACATTATTTGTTATAAGATTAAATCAACCATACTGAACCATAGTAAACTAGATAACTATTGCCTCATCAATTCCACTTAGTACCTTGTAAGGGTCCTTGTTTCAAGATCAGAGTTCTGGCCCATAACAGAACTTGAGTAAGCTCAGCTAAATGCTTCTCTACTCTTGCCATGTCAGTCCTTCTCTCCCACTATCATATTATTTAACAAAAGGTATGGGGGGAAATGGAATGTTTTCTAACAGAAAATATGTACAGGCCAACTATTCACAAGATGTATCAAAATAAATTTAAAATGGTTCCATAATTTAAATATACATAGTAGCAAAATAACTAATAATGGGAACATGGAGCAGTTAGCTGCCAAAATTATGCATAGAGGAAGAGCTCATTACCAAAAAAGAAATAGAGAATTTTATGGGAAGCAAAATTGATCATTTTGATAACATAAAATTAAAAGGTATTTGAAGAAATAAAATAAATGCCCTTAAAATTAAGGGGAAAAGAAAAATGGGGGAATATTTGCATCTAATTTCTGATAAAGTTCTCATTTTTCAAATTATATAGACAAGTGCCAAATTTACAAGTATATGAGCTATTCTTCAATTAATATATAGTCAAAATAGTATAAGATATTTTCAGAGGATGAAATTTAAGCTATCTATAGTCACTTGAAAAAATGCTCTAAAGCTTCAGATCCTTTGAGAAAACCAATACCCTCTTTCACTATTTTAGAACAGTGAAATACATCTGTTCTGGAAAGCAATTTGGAACTAACCCACAAAAGTTATTAAACTGAATATTATTTGATCCATTAACATTGCTACTATGTCTATACCCAAAGGAGTTCAAATAAAAAATAATAGGACCTTTATGTATAATTGTATTTATAACATCTTTTCTGTGTGGCAAAGACTTGAAAATTTAAGGGGTACCAATCAACTGGGAAACAGATGAATAAGCTGTGGCATAGGAATATGATGGCATTTTATGTACTTTAAGACATAATAAAGGGGTTTATTTCAAAAATGTCTTGTGTGAACTGATGCAAAGTGAGAACAAGGAGGGCAAATGATATAACACCATCATTATACATATAATCCAATTGTGAAAGATTTAGCAATTCTGATAAACACCATAACAAAATAGTATTTTAAAGAACTCATGAATGAAATATGTGATAATTTCTTGATATGAAGCAGATGGACCAAGAATGCAAATTGAAACAAATCTGTTCTTTCATTTTCATTACTATTTTTAACATAGATTATGTGAGAATATTTTCCCCCAAATCTCTACATATTTGAAATGGCTTTTTTTTGTCTTGACTACCCAATGGAAAAAGGGGGTAGAAAAGGGAGTTCAGAACTGAAAATAAATTTTAATTTAATTTTCAAAATTTTTATAAATAAGATCTTCCTTTTTCATACCACTATCATTTCCCATTATTTTGTTGTTTCTAATATTTCAATATAACTTTCTCATGAAACAAATTAAGTAGTCAAATTAAAAATCAGCCATTTCTAATACTGGTTGATCCATTCTACCCTATAAGCATTATTTATATTCATGCTTATTCATTGTCCTTGGGTCATGACTTTTTATTGCATTAAACCAAGTTTTGCATTTCTTTAATAAATTGTTCCTTTATATTATTGTGGTATTCATTTGCATTACTGTCTCAGTTCTACTTACGTTGTTCTACCTTACTTCACAGAAGTGTCCTCAAGTTTCTCTGAATTTGCTCTATGTATCATTTATTAGTTCATAATTATATTTTACTACATTCATATAACACAATTTGCATACTCATTTAGACTTTACTGGTCATTCATTTTGTTTGCATTTCCTAACACAATGTCTTTTTAAAAATGTTTTTGTTAATTTGGAACTTTATCATAATTTTTTACTTTATGGTATATATGATAATCAAAATCACATTCAAAACTGAGTTTTCTGCCTTATCTCCATTGTAAAATAATATACATTATATGATTACATCTATTTAGCTATTAGCATAATTTTGTACCTATTTTATGAATATTATGTAGTAAAGTGTGTGATTTTTTCAGGTGAAATAATCTGGTTTTTTCTTAGCAAAATTCATGTAAATATACTGATATGCACACATATGTAAATTTGCATGTAATATTTAGGGATGTGTGTGCATACAAGGTGCATTATGTAAAAAGCTGTTATCTATTTTCCTCTCATTATTAAACCTTTTTCTTGTCTAGTCTGAATCCAATACCAAAAGAGCTCTAACAAAAGTTGGTAACTGGGGAAGCAAAGTGATTCTTATAATATCCTCTATAGAAATCCCAAGAGATGAGGTTGACCCTGCTTGGAAATGATGTTAGTCAGGATACTAGTCATTTGTGCATCTCAAGTTAAAACCTCCAGACTAAGGAAACAACTGACCCTGGTAGCTGCTAGTTCTTGTTAGACCTTAAGCTGAGATATAAATAGCTCTTATGATTCTAGCAACAGAATATTATCCTATTAGTTGTTTTCTGGAATTGATACCAGCTCTGCAGAAAATGAATTTCTTTACTCTTATCCCTAGTCCTAAAAGGTGAGTAAAAGAAATGAGGATTAATAGCCAGAATATATTCAATGTGGGGTAGTACTGAAGCTGACTCCATCTGATAACTGGTTCAAAAAGTTATAATCAATTGATTAAACTTTCTCATGTTTCTCATAGGATTATAAAGTCATGTTTAGCATGGTTGATTTGGAGCAAAATAGGTGGACTTAAAATGCCAAATCTCTTAGAGTCAAATGGGTACTCAAAGCTGACTAGATAAACATATATCTTATTTATTACCCTTTCCACAACATTGCAAAAGAATAATCACCTAATATCTGTTTGAAGAGCACCAAGGACTATATACAAAGGGAAGAGTGAAATAAAAGTCTGTAAATGGAAATGTTTGTATTATATTTCTGATATATATTTTAAAGTATATAAACCTTTTGTAAAAGATTATAAAAACAGGGACTCTAAGGAGAGGAGAAATCATTAACTACAAAATAATATATTTTACTTTTAAACAGATATGATTGCTGGGAATTTTTTTCTTTATATCAAACTAAAATATCTTTGCAGTTTCCAAGTATTCATGCTACTATTGTCTTCTAATACCAACATAATGTGGAAATTTTTTCTACCTATATCACAATCTTTAAAATATTTAAACATAGTAGCTATGTCCCTCCATGGTAATTATCTATAATTACTTCAATTAATTCTATACATATCTTGATCCTGAATCTTCTTACAATCCTGATCAACATTATCTGGATAGATTTCAGTTTATCAGTGTTCTTTCTATGATGTGGCACCCATAACCAGAAATATTTATTTGGCTGTTATCTGACTGGAGCAGAATATATAATAATAACTTCCCTTATTCTGAACTCTACTCAGTGTAGAATAACTTTAACATTTGTGACTTCCATATCAAAAAACTGCCATATACTCAGTAAGTAGCATGTTAATACAAGTCCTTTCACATTAACTATAATTTTAATAATATCAATAGCCTGTGTTTTCTAGTTAGTTTTTGAAACACAAGATTTTTACTTCAGCTGGATTAGATTAACTTTACCTTTTATAAAATTTTTACTTATAGTATCTTTTAAATTTTTAAAACCTCAATCTGTCTTCCAACTTGTTAGCTCCCATTCAAGTTATCCACACATTCTAAAAATATGACAAAAATTGTTTAATTAAAGTCATTGATACACATAGAACAGAGATGTAGAAAGTTAATATATATGTGCATGTATATGTATACATGTATGTGTATGTATATATTTCCATATATAAATTTGCAATCAGTAACAAGGATATCCAAATTAGTTTCTAATGCTTCTCCATTTTCTTTCTCTTCAGAATTGTTTTCCTTCCCATTTCATTTTTCAGAATTCTACTTCTGGAATCATATGATATTTTTGTGTATCCTCAGATAATCTAATCCAATTTCTTTATTTTGGATGAGGAAATTGAAATTCAGGGAATCTAAATGATTTGTTCATGGTCATACATTTAGCAAGCTTCAATGCTAACATTATTTCACCTAGATTTCTTGGTTGAGATACCAGAATTCTTTCCATTATCACAATTAAAATGCTACTCTGTTTAGGTCCAATATCTTTTATAGGACGTTTGGGATTCTTGGGATTTCACTTATATTTTTCTGAACTCTTAATCTCAGAAAGAGCAAGTGAATTTTCTAAGGTCATACCACAAGCTTGTAGTACAGCTAGGACTACAAACTAGTTAAGTTATCCTATATGTTCTAGGAGGTATGAACAAAAGTTTAAATAGAAAATTCAAAATCTAAAGAAATAAATCCTTGACTTGTCAAAGAACTACAAAATCTTGAATATGATAATCAGTGGCTGTGGAAGTTACCTACATGTCAGATAGGAAGATATAGAAAAGACTATATTCATCATGATCCTGTATCTTCTGTGTCACTGAGGATTACTCTTTCTTGCCATTTTACTTTTCCCCATGTTATAATTTTCTCTTTCCTTTCCCCCTTTTCCTCCTCCTCAGTGTTTTGCTTCTGGCCACCACCTCTCTCAAATGGCTTTCTCCTTTTACAGCCTCTTTGCTCTTTCTTATCACTTTTAGCTTCTACTTCTGTATTCCATTCTATTAGTCTCCCTTTTTCCTTTCCCCTTTCCACTCCTACTTCTCTATAAAGTAAGACAAGTTTCTCTATCAAACTAAATATGCCACATCTGATGAGATTAATGTTCATACAGTGTTCACCATCTATATCTTTTCCTCAATTGTCATATTTCCCCTCTGTTTGAGATGTAATTTATCCCATTTTTACCTCCCTTTACCTGTTATTCTAGCACAATCCCTTTTCCATCTCATTTTTATGTGATCACAATAAAGACAAATTATACCTACATTCTCCCGGTATACCCCTACCAGAGATACAGTCCTTAAGAGTTAAACATATCATCTTCCCAAATTGTGATGTAAATTTTTCAATTTTTAAAAGATACATAGGTTTTCCTTCTTTCTTTTTTTTATCATTCTCTTGGTTTCTGTATATAAATATTCAATTTTCTGTTTAGCCCTGATCTTTTCATCAAAAATAAATGAAAATCCCCCATTTCATTGAATATCCATCTTTTCCCCTGAGACATAATGTTTACTTTTGCTGTATAGTTTATTATGGCTTCATTCCAAGATCCTTTGTCTTTCAGAACATCATTTTCCAGGCCCTTCAGTCCTTTAAGTGGAAGCTGCTAGGTCCCAAGTAATCCTGGTTGTGGCTTTTCCTTATTGAATTGTTTCTTTCTGCTGCTTGCAATATTTTCTTTTTTATCTTCTTGATCTGCTTATTCTGGAATTTAGCTATGATTTTCCTTGGAATTTTCATTTTGGGGTCTCTTTCAGGAGATGATTGGTGAATTCTTTCAATGGCTATTTTACCTTCTGGTTCTAGGATATCAAGGCAATTTTCCTTGATTATTTCTTGAAAGATGTTTTCTCAGTCCTTTTCATCTTGGTTTTCAGGTATTCCTAGACATTCCTAGAATATCTCTCCTGAATCTCATTTCCAGGTCAGTTGTTTTTTCAATGAGGCATTTTACATTTTCTTCTATTTTTTCCATTGTTTGGTTTTATTTGAGCGATTTCTGATGTTACATAGAGTCATTCATTTCCATTTGTTCAATTCTAATTTTTAATGAATTATTTTCTTTGGTTAGTTTTTTCTTCTCCTTTTGCTTTTGGCCATTTGAATCTTTGTATGAATTGTTTTGCTCATTGGATTCTTTTTCTTTCACAAATTTTACATTTGCAGGAGTTGTCTTTTTCCATTTCCTCAAATCTATTTTAAGGAGCTATATACTTTTTTTCCCATTTCACTAAATCTATTTTAAGAAGTTTTCTTCAGATAAGATAATTTTTGTGTTTCCTTTTCCAAACTTTGTTTCAAAGTTCTTATTTCCTTTCCCCATTTTTCTTCTAACTCTTTTAATATCTTTTTTGAGTTTCTCCAAGAAAGCCTTATGAGATGGTGACCAACTCATGTTGCCCTTTGAGGCTTCATCTGGAGACATTTTGCCTTTAGTACTCTTGGGGTTTGAGGTTTGTTCTTCCTTATCTCTATAAAAGTTATCCATGCTCAGAGCTCTTTTTGCTTTTTTTTTGCTCATTTTTTAAAGGTTGAGGTTTGCTCTTAGGACAAAATGGAAATTGTCTTAAGCTTGCTATATAGAAGATAGTAGCTTCATGCTGCCCTGACACTGTGTTACTGGCTTTAGTCCCATGCCAGGTGGTCATGGCTAAGTCCTGCATTATTCTGAGTTTCACTATTTCACACTATTTTCCTTTTCTAATTATGTTGCATGTGTTACAGCTAGTCTGCTGGACCACTGGCTTCTGAATCAGGACAGAGTAGCCAATACTACTACATTTTGGCTGAGTCTCCCAGTAAATTCAGCTGGCACATGAAGGCCACTCTGCCCTGGGTCCCTGCATTGGGCTACTTCCCTTCCTGCCCAATTGAAGCAACTGTTCCTGAAGTTCTTCCAAAATATCTTCTACTGGAAATTTGTTACATTCCAAATATTTGTGAGTTCTGTCACTCCAAAAGCAGTTCAGAGACGTATCTTGTGTTGATCTGAGGATATACCGGAAGAGCTCTGACAAAGACCTGTCAACTCTCCTCCATCTTAGTTCTGCCCCCTCTTCATCTTCTTTGCTATTTTCTTATCTTCTAATTTTAAAGCAGTTAGCACAACATCTGGCATATCATAGGTATTACATAAATCTCCTCCTACTCCTCCCAATTTTACTTCTTTTCATTATTATCATCAAAACATTATCATCATTATACATCCACTGACTTCAATCATAAACTTTATTTGGATGACTTCTACATTTGTATCTGCATTTTCAAAATCCCTTTAGAACTTTCGTGATGCACTTCCAATTACTTTCCATATATCACCACCTAGATATTCCATTGTATCCCCAAAATATGTAAATTGAATTGATGTTTTGCACCAAAAAGCCCTCTCTTTTCCTCTTATTTCTCCATGTCTAGTGATATAGGATGATAATGTAATCCTGAAAAAAATCATTTAATTCCTCAGTGCCCTAGGTTAAGCATAGATTAAGCCTAAAATTGTGGAGAAGTTATGGATCTACACTGGTAAAAGAATGACAGATCCAGTCCTTATTCTATTCTGTCTGTAGCAGCAATATTTCCCAACAAATTAGGATAAGTCAGGACTGTAACTTTGGAGTTACCCTTTATTCTTTTGTCTCTCAAGCTCCATATTCAGCTTATATCTTACAAGTTTTCATCTCTATAGTAGATCTTGTGTACTCTTCCCTTCTAATTTGTATTCCCAATGCAATCAATTTATTTCAAGTCCTTGTCTCTTCTTACATTCAATATATGCCACCATTAGTTTATCCTTTTCAATATTACCCAACTCATAGTCATGATAATCAGTTTACTATATTAATCAAAAAATGGCTGTGGCTCCCCACTGACTGAAAATTATAGCATATAAAGTTTTCATCTTCAGTCCAATAGCTAATCTTAACCTACATTTCCAAATTTATCATGTATAACCATTTTTAACTTTCTATGTTCCTACAGAATTTGCTGTCCTCCCTTCTATTTCTGTTCCTTTGCTAATGCTGTCCCTATATTTAGAATGCACTCTATCATCAATTCATTGAAGTCACTGTCTGTGTCTAGGGTGATCAAATTAGACATTACCATTTTTAGTGACATTTCCCCACTCATTCCATTCTTTTTCTCCTGCTTATGCAACATAGAAGTGATCTCTCAATTTTTTAACTTTATTTTAGCACCTTGCTTCATCCATTCCATGGAATACTTTGTTTTCAGCTTTATAACACAGATAGCTGTATTTATGTCTTTTGACCCTGTCATTAGATTTTTTTGAGTTCCATGATTGTAAGAACTTTATATATTATATGCTCAGTATCTCATGGTTTGTATAATAAAATTCTTGAATTCATTAGAGAGTTATGGATTAAGACATATTTGTGCCCACAGACATGTTTGGCAATAGTTTATCCTTTCCCTGTCTTTATCAGTACAGGAAATGTATATATAGTCAAGATCTCTGTTTGTTCTGGTCTTCTTCTAGAAGTTCTTTTTTTCTAATTAAATAAATTTCATGCTTTACTATTTAGCCTTTTGGATTTTCCACAACATGACATCATCCTGCCTTGTCAATTTTAGTAAATATTTTCTGCCATATTAACATTTGATTCCAGCCAAATCTAGACAGTGTAATGTCTTCCAAACATATCTTGTGCTTTTATGTGTCTATGCCTTTCCTCATGTGGTTTAATTTACTTGAAGTACACTCTTTTGATATATATTCACTTTTTGCAGAAGCCCTTTATTTGCAGAATTGCATCTTCAGAAAATTGTGAAGCCATTCACCTGAACCAGGTTTAGTTCCAAAAAACATTGAGCTATCCCAAACACACAAATAATCAACAACTTATAAGTTTCCAACACTTCAAATATCATTTCTTTTAGCTGGGAACTCACACTGCTTTTTGTGTGAAATAAGCAGGGGGTCAACAGGTTACTTCTCTGACTGTGAGTTTGATAAGTGAGCAGTCAGTTATGAGGAATCTGATTAAGACAGCTCCAGATTAGCAGGCCTGGACTTGCAAATCTTAGATCCCCACAACAACCTTGTGATGTAGGTACTTTCTTATAACTCCTTAGAACACAAAACAAAACACAGAGAAGTTATTGTGATGCCTCATTCAAGACAGGGTTTGAGCTGATTCCTCTTAACAGGAATACCTTGTTTCACTATGATTTTTGCTTCTTAAATATAACTTCAAACATACACATGCTATGCAGAGATGCAGATAGCAGCAATTTAAACTCTATCATAACATACATCATTACCCAAAGGCATGGATGCAATTTATGAAAACATTCAAGGGCAAGACAAATTTTACAGTTTGTTGAGGGTTTTTTTTTATATCTGTGCCATAACAGACAGTTTTAGAAATTAGAGGGTAGTAATAGAATTTATTTTTAATTGTGGCAATGAGGTGATTGAATGATTGATGGATGAGTGAATGGATGGATGATTGGATAAGGAGGTGGGGAGAGATATCTTGGTATAGAATGTGTTTCATTGAGCTAGTTATTCTTTATAACCTGAGCTTGGTCCATCTCCAGTTTCTTCTCTTTGAGTTGTACCTGATCTTATTACCACTTTTCATTCATATCCATTGAAGAATAGGATGATTATGCTTCTGTTTCCTGACCAGGAATATTTTGATTCTGAATGTTTTATGAGAGGATATGATGATGAGATAACAACTGAGCTTCCACCACAATGGATGGATGGACAAAAAAGGGAGAAAAACTGGTAGTAACTCATTATTAGAGAACTTGACACATATTCATTAAAAAATACAACTTGAATATCAATTTTGTTGACTATATTTTGCAGTTATCTTTATATTTATCATGTTATACTATATTATGGTTGTCTGCTTTCACCTAATATTCTTTAGTAAAGAAATGTAAGAAGGTAGAAATAATATAGACATTACAGGTCTTCTGTTACACAACAAAGGACTGCAAAACAGGCACTGGGAAAATATTTGTTGTTTAAAATTGTTTTAAACAAAATGAAGATGTATGATATATCAAAAGGGTATAATCTATTTTCACTAAGCAACTTTCGACATTTTAAAAAGAATGTACCCTTATCCATCTGAACACTAACATGTTTGAAGTGAAGGACATTTCTCAGGAAATGGAGGCTGTGGTTTAATATTTTTATTCTTTATGAGATCAAATGGCAGGCTAATGAAAAGAGGATAAATACTCCAGTGATTAGTTTAAATGAGGAATTTTATCCTTACAGAAGTAACAACTGAAATTTACACCAAGTTCACACTGTCCAGCATAAACCAAGTGTGGAACACAGAAAGAGAATCCACATATAGCCAGTGGGACTATAATGTTTGACTTTAACTCCACTGGGTTCATCAATCCTAGTACATTCATACTTCTGGGAATCCCTGGACTAGAGGCCTTGCACATATGGATCTCCATCCCCTTCTGCTCTGTATATGTTGTTGCCCTTTTGGGAAATGTGAGCATCCTCTTCATTATCAAGACAGATCCTTCTCTTCATGAACCCATGTTCTACTTCCTCTCCATGCTGGCCATCACTGACATTATTCTATCAACATCAACTCTGCCTAAGATGCTTGGACTATTCTGGTTCAGTGATCATGAAATCAACTTCCATGCCTGCCTCACTCAGATGTTCTTCATTCATGCTTTTTCTGGAGTAGAATCAGGACTCCTGGTGGCCATGGCATTGGACCGATATGTGGCCATCTGTAACCCGCTGAGACACTCATCTATACTCACTAACCCTGTGGTGATACGGGTGGGCATGGTGGCACTTTTTAGAGGCGTAATACTCATGACTCCCCATCCCTTCCTGGTGAGAAAATGGCCATATTGCCGGACCAATGTTGTCCCACACACTTACTGTGAGCACATGGCTGTAGTGAAATTGGCTTGTGCTGATATTTCTATCAATAGTCTCTACAGTTTGGCTGTTATCATTCTGATTGTGGGCACAGATGTAACATGCATCTCTCTATCCTACATCCAGATTCTCCGAGCAATCTTCAACCTCCCCTCCAAAGAAGCACGCTTAAAAACCCTCAGTACCTGTGGCTCACATGTTTGTGTTATCCTCACTTTTTATATTCCTGCCCTTTTCTCTTTTCTTACCCATAGATTCAGTCAGCAGATTCCTCATCACACCCATATTCTCTTAGCTAATATGTACTTGCTGGTGCCCCCCATGCTTAACCCCATCATATATGGAGTAAGGACCAAACAGATCCGGGACCGTGTTTTGCTTTTATTCAAAACTAAGACCACCTGGAAAACTTGAACCTGACATCAACTAATAGTTTAATACCCATATCTATGTGTTAGCCTGTACATATAAACTATCAATCAATCAAAATGTGTATTAGATACCTATTATGGGCTAGGCATAATTTTTGTTGTAATTTTCATTTATAAATAAAAAAGCATGAAACTATTTCTGTTCTGATAGATCTTATATTCTATGTGCTATTCAACATTTATTACACTATATAGTGCAAATAAGTATAAATATGCATAAAATGCTTAAATACAAGATACTTTGAGAAGGATATCCTTGTCAATTAAGGTCAAGAAGAGATTTCTTGTAGCAGATGGTAGATATTATTTTGATAATAGATTTTTATTTTCAAAATTCATGCAAAAGTAATTTTTCACATTCACCCTTGCAAAACTTTGTGTTCCAAATTTCTGCCTTCCTTCCCCCACCCCAGCCTTCTCTTCTCTTCTAAGCCATACAATATATGTTAAACAATTCTTCTAAACATAATTCAAAATGTAAAAATAATATTTTGTGATAGACATTCAGTCCCTATAGTCCTTCAACTGGTTGCAGAAAGTTCTCTCCCTCATTGGAATTGGCCTGAATCACCTCACTGTTGAAAATAATTAAGTCTATCACAATTGATCATCTCATAATGTTATTGTTGCTATGTACAATGCCCTATTGGTTCTACTCACTTCACTTAACATTAGTTCATGTAAGTCTTTTTAGACCTTTCTGAAATCATTCTGCTGATCATTTCTTATACAACAATAACATTCTGTTGTATTCACATACCATAAGTTATTCAGCCATAATGAATGGCAACTCATGGGCATCCTCTTAGTTTCTAGTTTTGTTTTGTTTTGTTTTGTTTTTTGCTATTACATAAAAAGGCTACTAAAACGTTTTTGCACATATGGGTCCTTTTCTCTTTTTAATAATCTCTTTGGGATACAGACCTAGTAGACACTGTTGGATCAAAAGGTATGGACAAAGTATGTCTTTTTTTATCTTGAATTTTGTTTTATTTTATTTTTTATTAATTTTATAATTTTTGACAGTACATATGCATGGGTAATTTTTTTACAACATTATCCCTTGTACTCACTCCTGTTCTGAGTTTTCCCCTCCTTCCCTCTACCCCCTCCCCTACATGTTAAATGTGTTACAATATATCCTAGATACAATATATGTGTGCAAAACCGAATTTCTTTTCAGAAGGCAAAAGTAACCTGGGAAGAAGGACAATAGTGCAGACAGTTTACACTCAATTCTCAGTGTTCCTTTTCTGGGTGTAACTGATTCTTTCCATCATTGATCAACTAGAACTGAATTAGATCTTCTCTATGTTGAAGATGTCCACTTCAATCAGAATATATCTTCATACAGTATCGTTGTTGAAGTGTATAATGATCTCCTGGTTCTGCTCATTTCACTCAGCATCAGTTCATGTAAGTCTTTCCAAGCCTCTCTGTATTCATCCTGCTAGTCATTTCTTACAGACCAATAATATTCATAACATTCATATACCATAATTTACCCAACCATTCTCCAATTTATGGGCATCCATTCATTTTCCAGTTTCTAACCACCACAAAAAGGGCTGCCACAAACATTTTGGCACATACAGGTCCCTTTCCCTTCTTTAGTTTCTCTTTGGGATATAAGCCCATAGTTTGATAACTTTTGTGCATAGTTCCAAATTACCCTCCAGAATAGTTGGATTCTTTCACAACTCCACCAACAATGCATCAGTGTCCCAGTTTTCCCACAACCCCTTCAACATTCATCATTATTTTTTCCTGTCATCTTAGCCAATCTGACATGTATGTAGTAGTATCTCAGACTTGTCTTAATTTGCATTTCTCTGATCAATAGTGATTTGGAACACTCTTTCATATGAGTGGAAATAATTTCAATTTCATCATCTGAAAATTGTCTGTTCATATCCTTTGACCATTTATCAATTGGAGAATGGTTTGATTTCTTATAAATTAGAGTCAGTTCTCTATATATTTTGGAAATGAGGCCTTTATCAGAACCTTTAACTGTAAAAAATATTTTCCCAATTTGTTACTTCCCTTCTAATTTTGTTTGCATTAAGAGCTTTTTAATTTGATGTAATCAAAATTTTCTATTTTGTGATTAATAATGATCTCTAGTTCTCCTTTGGTCACAAATTCCTTCCTCTTCCACAAGTCTGAGAGGTAAACTATCCTATATTACTCTAATCTATTTATGATCTCATTCTTTATGCCTAAATCATGGACCCATTTTGATCTTATCTTGGTATTTGGTGTTAAATGTGGGTCCATATATAATTTCTGCCATACTAATTTCCAGTTTTCTAGCAGTTTTTATCAAATAATGAATTCTTATCCCAAAAGTTTGGATCTTTGGGTTTGTCAAACACTAGAATTCTATAGTTGTACACTATTTTGATTGGCATAGCACTAAATAAGTAGATTAGTTTAGGGAGTATTGTCATCTTTATTATATTCCCAGAGTTCTTTTGCTGGATGTAGCTGGTTCAGTTCATTACTCCTCTATTGGAACTGATTTGGTTCATCTCATTGTTGAAGATGGCCACGACCATCAGAATTGATCCTCATATAGTATTGTTTAAGTATATAATGATCTCTTGGTCCTGCTCATTTCACTCAGCATCAGTTCATATAAGTTTCTCCAGGCCTTTCTGAAATCATCCTGTTGGTCATTTCTTACAGAACAATAATATTCCATAATATTCATATACCACAATTTATTTAGCCATTCTCCAATTGAGGGGCATCCATCAGTTTCCAGTTTCTGGCCAATACAAAAAGGGCTGCCATAAACCTTTTTGCACATACAGGTCCCTTTCCCTTCTTTAAAATCTCTTTGGGATATAAGCCCAGTAGTAATACTGCTGGGTCAAAGAGTATGCACAGTTTGACAAAGTTTTGAGCATAATTCCAAATTGCTCTCCAGAATGACTGGATGTATTCACAATTCCACCAACAATGTATCAGTGTCCCTGTTTTCCCACATTCCCTCCAATATTAAGCATTATCTTTCCCTGTCATTCTAGCCAATCTGACAGGTGTATAATGGTATCTCAGAGTTGTCTTACTTTGCATTTCTCTAATTAACAATGATTTGGAGTATCTTTTCATATGACTAGAAATACTTTCAATTTCTTCATCTGAGAATTGTCTGTTCATATCCTTTGACCATTTATCAATTGGAGAATGGCTTGATTTCTCATAAATTAGAGTTAATTCTCTATATATTTTGGAAATGAGGCCTTTATCGGAACCTTTGAGTATAAAAATGTTTTCCCAGTTTATTGTTTCCCTTCTAATTTTATCTGCATTAGTTTTGTTTGTACAAAAACTTTTCAATTTGATATAATCAAAGTTTTCTATTTTGTGATCAGTTATGATCTCTAGTTCTTCTTTGGACATAAATTCATTCCTCTTCCACAGATCTGAGAGGTAAACTATCCTATGCTCCTCTAATTTATTTATAATCTCATTCTTTATGCCTAAGTCATGAACCCATTTTGATCTGAGCTTGGTATATGGTGTTAAGTATGAGTCAATGCCTAGTTTCTGCCATACTAATTTCCAATTTTCCCAGCAATTTTTGTCAAACAGTGAGTTCTTATCCCAAAATCTGGGGGTTTTGGATTTGTCAAACACTAGATTATTGAAGTTACTGGCTGTTTTTTTCTTTGAACCTAACCTATTCCACTGATCAGCTAGTCTAGTTCTTAGCCAATACCAAATGGTTTTGGTAACCGCTGCTTTATAATATAATTTTAGATCTGGTACAGCTAGGCCACCTTCATTTGATTTTTTTTGTCATTAATTCTCTTGAAATTCTTGACCTTTTGTTTTTCCATATGAACTTTGTTGTTATTTTTTATAGATCATTAAAATAATTTTTGGGAGTCTGATTGGTATAGCCCTAAATAAATAGATTAGTTTAGGTAGTATTAGAGCATGTACTTCTAAAGGTCATGTTGGGGACACAAACCTCAACTCCTACCCTGGAAGTCTTGCTTTTGGAGACTTTGTCTGATTGGTGAATATTCCATCTCCAATTCTCTTTTTAATTCTTCCCATTCCATCTTATTGCTATTGATCATGTGGATACATTCTTTACCTATTCCTATCCCTGAGCTGCTTTCTAGGTCTTTAAGAATAACCAAACCAATACTGCCTTTTATACTAGAAAAAGAATTTAAATCAATCTATCTCTGTTAGTACTTACTATCCATATGGCTTTTAAAAATATAATAATATATCCTTTCCTGATTCTATTCTTCTGTTTGTATGATGCTGATCTAGCAGAATGGAAGTTCCTCAAGGACAGTGACTCTTTGTCTTTTATATATATTTTACTCAAGTGCTTAATCAAATTGTTAGCATATTACAAGCACTTAATTAAATTCTTTTATACATCCATTCATTCAAAAAGTAGAAAAGGTAGGATTTAAATTAAGATCTCCTCCTCCAAAATCATCAAGATCACAATTGTGTCTGTATTCGTGTGAATTCAATAATACCATGTTAAAAAGAATAGATAATAGTATTCAAAGTCTTAAGAAAACCATGCCATGAAATGGTAGCAATGGGGTGTTTGTCCAGAAGAAAAAAAAAACTGAACATACAATTTATAATTGGGAGCTGATGATATTTAATGATATTGGGAACAGATATTCCTTCCATCAATCACATTTTTATCACAGGCTAATATTACACATCTAGTTCAACAAAATTCAGCAAAACATTTAATAGTCTTTCATGTAACCCTTATGAATTATATGGAAAATATATAGACTAGATAATAAAGCATTTAGGCAGATTTGGAAGGGGTTGAATAATTTGATTAAAAGAGAACCATTAATAAGTAAAATAACTTTTTAGTGGAGAGGCCCAATCATAAATGTTTGGTTTTACACTGTTCACATTTTAAATAATTATCTGCATAAAAGTATAAATGGCATATTTTTCATATTTACAAATGATTGGAACTATGGCATAGATAATGAACACATTGCATGGCAGGATCAGGATCCAAAAATATCTTGATATACTAGAATAACAAACTGAAGAGAGTAAGATAGAATAGAGTGTGGATAAATATGAGAATCTCAAACTGAGTTTAAAGTAATTTTCACAAATATAACATTGAGGCATATCTAGACAATGGACAACTAGATGGTGCAGTGGATAGAGTAAGAGCTGTAGAGTCAGAGGGATACATCTTTACAAAATCAATTCTGACTTCAGGAACTTACTGGCTTTCCTTATCTACAAAAATTAGCTGGAGAAATGTCAAACCATTCCAATATCTTTGCCAAGAAAACTGCAATTATTGTCATGAAAAGTTGGATATGACTGAAAAGTGATTGAACAATAAATAGCAAGTGTCACCACAGTAATTCTTGTGAGAAAAATCTGGGAAATTTAACAAGTTGTAACTTCAATCTGAAATAACAAGGTTCCATGGCAGCCAAAATATCTAATGATATTTTGAACTGTATCAATAAGCACATGATGCTAATAGTGAATTAGAAAATTCCTTTATGCTCTATCTTGGTCACATCCTATCTGTACAATGATATTTTATTCTGAGAATATTGTAGGAAACACATTAATAGGTGCAGAAGTGAGCAATCGATATGATAAGATGTCTGGAAAACATGTTACAAAAACTGATAGTTCAAGTTTTGCTTGAAGTCCAGTAAATTATCTAGACCATTTTCCAGACAAACTGATATCTAACCATTCTTCCTCTATCTCGTACTTATGAAGTATATTTTTGAAGCTAAGAATAACACTTATCCCAATAGAATTTCATTTTATTAAATTCAGCTAAAAACTCACATCTATCTTTTTGAATATTTACTGCCATTTTTTATATTAGCTCTCCCTCTTAGCTTTGTGTTCACCTGTAAATCTAATGAAGATGCCATTTTGTTTTTATCCAATTTAGTGTTAAAAATCTTAATGAACATCTAGTTAATTGCATTGGCACACACATTGCACAACAAAAATGAAGACTAGTGTTCTATCTAATTTTAAACCTCCTTACTATATTATTATATAACTTTACCTATTTCTATCATTTTCATAAAAATAGCACAATAGATAGTTTCCAATATTTTGCATAAATCTGTAAAGGACTGAAACTCTGAATAGGTGCACTGGAATCAGACAACCAAGCACTTAAGGCTAATTACCTATTGGACAATACTCTATTAGCATATGCTTGGAAAATGGCCCTTCTCACTATTCTGTGCTGGCTCCATATTTTGGTGTATACAGATAATTGTAGGAGTGTAATGTGCTATTGTCTCCAGAAGCTGCCGATCACTCTCCGGGAGGAGATCTGCTGTGTCAACTTAAATCTCTCGGACAGATTCTTCTTCCTGTAGAGAGCCGACTTCTCTTCCTGCAGAGAGCAGCCTCAAGTCTGGTCCAGAAACAACTCCCTTTTTCCTCCAGAGCTGCCCTCTTTATCCTCCCAGAGAATAGGTATGGGATAATGCAAGGGCTTCTGGGAAGAATTACTTCAACCAATGAACTTGCTCCTCCTAAGCATGCAAGCTCTTCCCCAGGAAAGGCTGGAACTAGAGAATTGTCAAGTACCGACTTAGCACTTAGTATGAATCTAATATCTCATTATCTCATTAGCACTTAGTAAGAACCTAACATCTCCCCCTTTCTTTTATTAATGTTAATTAATATCCTTAAGTCTTTTCTTTAGTCATCACCTAAGTGTTGAAATATATAGAGCATCATTGCAATCAAACTTCTAAAAAAATTACTTTGTAGAGCTAGAAAAAATAATAACAAAATTCATCTGGAAGAACAAAAAGTCAAGGATATCAAGAGGACTAATGAAAAAGAAGTGCAGATGAAGTTGACCTAGCCATGCCAGACTTAAACTATATTATTATTTGGTACTGGCTAAAAAATAAAGTAGTAGATCACTGGAATTGGTTAATACACAAGGCATAATAGTCATTGACCATAATAATCCAGTGCTTGATAAACCAAAAAAGAGTACAGCTTCTGGGATAAGGACTCACTTCTTGACAAAAATTGCTGGGAAAATGGGAAAATGGCATGTCAGAAATTAGACATGAACCAACATCTACTATACCTAGCACCCTAAATCATGGGTTCTTGATTTATACATAGTGATACTATATGAAAATTAGGGATAGTCTCCCTGTAAACTCTTTGTGGAAGGGAGGAATTTATGGCCAATGAAAAAGTAGAGAACATTACAAAATGCAAAATAGATAATATTGACTAATTAAATGTAAAAGGGTTTGTGGAATAAAACCAATGCATCTGAGATTAAAAGAGAAACAGAAAACTGGGAAACATTTGTACAGAAAGTTTTTTTTTTTTCCCTAATAAAAGTCTCATTTCTAAAATACATTTACAAATTATTCAAATTTATAAGAATATGTCATTTCCCAATTGATAAATGGTCAAAAAATATGAACAGATGATTTTCAGATAAAGAAATTAAAGCCAATTTTCTACAATGAGATGAATCAGACCAATTCTAATAGATTTGTGACAGAGAGCCATGTGCATCCAGAAAGAGGACTGTTGGACTGTATGTGGATTAAAAAAAAAATAGTATTTTCACCTTTTTTATTGTTGTTTGCTTGCTTTTTGCTTTCTTTCTCATTTTTTTTTCTTTCTGATCTGATTTTTCTTATGCAGCATGATAAATGTGGAAATATGAATAGAAGAATTGCACATTTTAAACATACATTGAATTATTTGTTTTCTAGAGGGAAGGAAGAAAATTTTGGCACACAAGGTTTTGAAGACATGAATGTTGAAAACTATCTTTGCATATATTTTGAAAATAAAAAGCGATTATTTAAAAAAAAAGAAATTCCAAGGGGCAACTAGGTACCACAGTGGATAGAGCACCAGAACTTAGGTCAGGAGAACCTGAGTTCAAATTTGACCTCAGACACTTAACACTTCCTAGCTGTGTTACCCTGGGCAAATCACTTAACCCCAATTGCCTCAGGGGAAAAAATTGTGAATATTTAACCTGTATTATATTGCTTTCTGTCTTGGGGAGACAAGAGGCAAAGAAGGGGGAGAAAAAATTGGAACACAAAGTCTTACAAAATTGAATGTTGAAAACTATTTTTACAAGTACTGTAAAAATAAACTACTATTGAAATTTTAAAAGTAAACATGTGAATAGATCAGTTCTGTATTATATTGGAGCCCTTGCAAGTTGACAGTAATGATTACTCCTTTACTTGTGTAAAATGCAATTCAAGTCAATTTTCAATTAAATCAAATTTAAGCATCTAATAGGTTTTAATAATTGTGCTAAGCACTAAGCATATAAATAATAATTTAAAAAAATAAAGTGATAGTTTATTGCCCCCAGAAAGTTTACAATATAATAAGGGGAGACAAAATAACAGAGGAGGCTGAAAAGTGGAGTTAAAGGGGGCAGGAAGGAGGACAGAATAAAAACCAAAAAATTACCTGACTTGGAGTCACAAGGAAGCTGCTTCCTAGTGGTTAATGGGAAATAACTGGGCTATGAGGCCACTTGGACTTCAATTTGTTTTGTGTGGTCCCACTGGTAACACTATGACCTTTAGGTAAAGAAATCATAAAAAGAAAAATTTGAGCTTCAAATAAAAAAATAATTTCCTAATTATGTGGATTAATATTGAAATAGAATTGCCAGTTTCACTCTTTGGAGAACTTGAAATGAAGTTTGTTTAATAACTAATAAGATATACTGTACGTGGTTCCTAACATTTCTTAGTTGTCTTAGCTATTCAACAATTCCCAAATCCCTCTACAGTTATTATTGTTTAGCATACATGTTTCCACTTTTGTTGCACTAGAACAGCATGTGAATATTTGCTAAATAGCTTGCCATGATCTAATCAATATGTTTTTATAGCAGTTCCTTTAATTAAGACCTTTATGTAACCAACTAGTGCTGAGACCTGGCATAGATGACTCCTGATGAGGCTCCTTTTCAGTGTGTGTGTATTTGTGTGTGTGTGTGTGTGTGTGTGTGTGTTTCTGTTGTGAGGAGTCATTACTTGGGCTTCTTTGAACTGAAAACCATTATGAACAATAGGTTTTCTTTCAAGGGACAACCTGGAATAGACAAGTCACATCACTCCTTCAATAGATCTTAGAATAAGCAGCATAATATAGCCTATTATTTTGTATCCTAATTTAATTTAGCTAAACTAGTATTTATTCAGAATTGAAGCAAGCCACAGAAGGCAAAAAAACTGATGTGGTGGGAGTCCTCACAGATGTTATTCACTATGGGAGATTCATAGTTGGGAAATACATCCAACAAGGTGCTGGAGTCAACTGTTATTGATTCACTAAATCCAATTGTTAAATTCTCAGTGTAAACATTAAAGCTTTGTAAATTCACAAATACGAAAAATCAAGAACTTGGTTAGTTGTCTTGTTTGTTGATATTTAAGAAATAATACATAAAATGTTAATAATATAAATGAAAATTTTAAGTATTACAGTTAAAGCATTATTAGAACATAACTGATTATAACATATCCAGATCATACATGATGAGAGAGCTGTGTGATACAGAGGATAGAATGACAAACTTGTAGTCTGTAGACAGACTTCAAGATTGGAGTTCAAATCCAGCTTCAGACACTTACTATGTAACTATTATTACCTGTAATGATTCAGCATCATTACCTGTAAAACTGGGATAGCAATATCACTAAGTTTTAAGATTGTTGTGATAACAATTGAAGGGCATTTAGCACAATGCCTGCCACATAATAAAACTATCATCATTATCCTTATTTTATGCTTATGTTACAAAATAAAAAGTCAACTAAGGTAAGATTCTGACAAAGGTTGCTAGCAATATTTAAAGAGGAGAACCCCATTAAGTTAGGTAAAAGAACATCTACTAATAACTTCAAATTCTCAGATGAAGAAATTGAAACTATTTCTAGCCATATGAAAAGATGCTCCAAGTCATTATTAATCAGAGAAATGCAAATTAAGACAACTCTGAGATATCACTATACACCTGTCAGATTGGCTAGAGTGACAAGGAAAGATAACGTGTAATGTTGGAGAGGATGTGGGAAAACAGGCACACTAATACATTGTTGGTGGAACTGTGAATACATCCAGCCATTCTGGAGAGCAATTTGGATCTATACTCAAAATTTACCAAAACGTGCATACCCTTTGATCCAGCAGTGTTACTACTGGGCTTATATTCCAAAGAGATTTTAAAGAAGGGAAAGGGACTTGTATGTGCAAAAATGTTTGTGGCAGCCCTTTTTGTATTGGCCAGAAACTGGAAACTGAGTGGATGCCCCTCAATTGGAGAATGGCTGAATAAATTGTGACATATGAATATTATGGAATATTATTGTTCTGTAAGAAATGACCAACAGGATGATTTCAGAAAGGTGTGGAGAGACTTACATGAACTGATGCTGAGTGAAATGAGTAGGACCAAGAGATCATTATATACTTCAACAACAATACTATATGATAATCAATTCTGATGGACATAGCCATCTTCAACAATGAGATGAAACAAATCAGTAATAATAAAGTGAACCAGCTACACCCAGCAAAAGAACTCTGGGAAATCATTATGAACCACTACATAGATTGCCCAATACCCCTATTTTTGTCCATCTGCATTTTTTATTTCCTTCATAGGCTAATTATACACTATTTCAAAGCCTGATTCTTTTTGTACATATATTGTATTTAATTTATACTTATTATACATTTATTATTATTTATACATATTTAACATGTATTCATCAACCTGACATCTGAGGGAGGATATGGGGGGAAGGAGGGGAAAATTGGAACAAAGGTTTGGCAATTGTCAATGCTGTAAAATTACCATGCATATATCTGGTAAATAAAAAGCCAAATAAAATAGTTTTAAAAATAATAATTTCAGAAGAGGTAGTTCTAGAGGAAAACTGATCCCTGATTGAAGGTTAATATTCTGGATCACTCACTCGGAGAAGGGAATTTGTTTCATCCATGGAGAACATCCTGTGCCCAGGAAAGGAAACGACCAGGTTGAGTTTGGGAAGTACTTAACAGGACAGTTGTCTTGGTCTATAGAGTTCTTGGTGGGAAATTAAATAATACTGAAAAAGGTAAGCTATAGATAGACTGTGGAAGATTTTAAACACCAGGCTAAAATGTGTGAATTTTTATTTTATATTGAAAGATAAGGTTTATTGACAATAGATCATTTAGCATATGTTTGAAGAGATGAAAGAAGAGCAAGTTCAGAATCTAATTCAAACAAATTATTCACATCATAGATTTACAATTTGAAAGATGCCTTAGAAAATTTCTCTTCTATCCTTCTCATTTCATGGCTAAGGTGATTAAGGTAAGAAGAGGCAAATGATAACTTGTAGGAGAAGACTCATTCCCATCCAAGCCTTCTGATCACAAATTCAATATTCCACTAATTCTCCCATTCCATGATAATTCTCTCTATGGAAAAATTTAAGATCATAATTTTATGAAGGAAATTCCTGGAAAAGTCAGGCATATTATTACTAGATATAGTAGATGAGAACAGGGAAGAACCATAGTTCTATATCTATATCCCACTCAAGTCATGACTTATATAATCAGCAGTGCCTATATTAAGTAGGACCTCTAAAAAGGAAGAGTATAGCTCATTATAAGAAGACAAAATAATTCGCTAATTTTCTTTTCATGTCTCCAGCATCACGTTGCTTTGTAAACATTATAGTATTACCAAGAAATCATGTTGACTAAGTTAGAATTATACCAAGAAATGGTTCAACAGTGGAAAAGCAATAAGCATAATCAATCATGGTCTTATTTAGCTGTTTCAGACTTTTTGTGATCCCATTTGGGGACTTTTTTGGCAAATAAAATGACAGTGTATTCCATTTCCTTCTCATCCTCCTTTTACAAATGAGGACTTCAAGTAAACAAGATTAAATGACTTACCTCAAAATGGGTAGTTAATAGTTTGTTCCAACAGTCATGAAGGCTGCTGAAGCAGATACTGTTAATTACTTAGAGCTTATTCAGACATTGAAAATAAAAAAAAGTCATCCACTGCATACAGTATAGAAATGGAGAGGTTTTTTTTTTTTAATATTATAAAAATAATATCTAAAATCAAAATTATGTAATGGGAGTATGTCAAAACTTTTTCCAGTTTTTTCTAATATATACAGAAGCAAATCAAGGATGACCACATTCTCAAATATGTCTTGATATATTAACTAGATATATAGATAGATAGATATAGATATAGATAGATATGAAAAGAGAAAATAACTAAAGATATAAAAATGAGGCAGTTATGTAGCATAATAGATAAAATTTTGGGCCAGGATTTAAAAAGACCCAAATTCAAATTCTATCATAGACATTTATAGCTGTGTGGTCTTGGCCAAGTCATTTTACTTCAATAGGATTATTGAGGGGAACAAATGAGATAATATTTGTAAAACATTTAACACAGAACCTGTCACGTTATAGATATGTAAATGGTTATTCCCTTCACATATCTTTTTCCTTCCTTTCCAAAATACAGATAAAAATATTTGATAGTGTACTAATAAAATAGTTGGAAGATTTTAGAGAATTAAAAAAAAAAACTAATTGAGACAATTGATAAAGTTACATGCCCAAAAATAAACCCCTAAAATCTATATTGCTATATAATTATAATGATGATTATGATGATATCCAAAAGTGATTGCATGACAAATAACTACAAAATTAATAACTGAAACCATTTCATGTTGGCTAGAAAAATAGAGGGATAGATCAATAGAAGTATTTAAACCAGCACCTTACAACACACTCCACAATACATCTTAATATTAATGATTATATTTTTTAAATGACAAAAGAAATAGAATACATATATCTTGTAGCTATGGGTACAAAGATACATTCTTAATAAAAGAAGGGAAAAATGTAACTAAAAAGGTCAAAAAGATAACTTTCCTTGAACCATAAATTTCTGTACAGACTAAATTAATACATCTGGGATAAAAAGGAAAATGATCAAATTGGGAAGGAAACATTTGTATCAAGTTTCTCCACTAAAAATTTGTTATCCAAGATACACCATTAAATTATAACCTTCTTCAGGACAGAGACTATCTTTTGCATTTCTGTTTACCTATCATTTAGCACAATGCCAGGTACATAATAGACATTTAATAAATATTTATTGAAATTAATTATTGAATATATAAATATTAATAAATATTTATGATAAATAGCTATCTTTTAAAAGATAAGAAGTCAGAGATTAAGAAAAAATGTTACTCAAAAGAATTGAAAACTACGCAAAATCTCATTTAAGAATTCTCTAAACCACTATAAATGAACTGTAAATGACAATAAGCCCAAAGTTTCATCTCACAGCCTACAGATTGATAGATAAGGGGAAAAAAATATGGAATGATAAGCACACTAAAACACTATAGACCTATACAATAGTACTACCATTTTGGAAATCAATTTGGATTTATGCTAATAAAGGGACTAAAATGCCTATATTCTTTAAATCAGACAATCCAATACTATTCCTATACTCCCAAAAAGCCATTGATAAAAATAAAATCATCATGTATACAAAAACAATTATAGAATTACATGATTATGATAGTAAATAATAGAAAAATGTGGATGCCCATTAATTAAGGAAAGGCTAAACAAATTGTAGCTCATGAATACAATAGAGTACTACTATGTTAAAAGAAATGATAAATGGAGAGAAGCATGTTTTTATATGAATAAATGTAAATTAGTAAGTAGAGCTAAGAAAGCAATAGATGAACAGCAACTACAACAATTTAAATGAAAAGAACAAATACATTTCTACAAAATCTAAAAATGAATGTTACAAAATTATATGAATCAAATAAGACTTAAATGAAAAAAAAAGAATATTCACAATGTATCCCTTCAGTTGAGAATTCTATAAGTTAATATGTCATATTTTCCCAAATTTTCAATATGATTTAGTGGGCTGATTTTCTTTTCTTTTTTCTCTTTAAAATTCACTATTTATTAAATTTAAATGCAGACAAGGAAGTTCAATCCTCTAATTTTGCATTCGAAGAAAATAGAGATTAACTGATTTAAAAAGTTCAGTCAACTAATCAGAAATAGATTTTTGGATTTCAATCTTGATCATCTGAATCCAGGAAGACTTTTCCTAATCTTCCTGTCCCTGTTATCAAAAATATTGTGCAGGTGTCAGGGACAGCAACAATATCTTGGAGCACTGGAACTTTACTTAAAATCTATATCATCAATGACTGCAGAATTTTCTCTTCATCTAAAAGTTGGCATTGTGAGTCTAGGGATCTAAAATATGTTATCCAATGAAGAAGCTCATCAAATGATATTAAGTTTATTTATTTGCAAGGAAATTGGGGTTAAGTGATTTGGCCAGGGTAACACAACTAGTAAATTTTAAGTGTCTGAGATATGATTTGAACTCAGGCTCTCCTGACACCAGGGCCAATGCTCTATCACACCATCTAGATACTACCAACAATATTAAAACTAGAGTAAGAGCTTTTTTTTCAGCTTTTTAATAGTATTTTTTCCAAATACATGCAAAGATAGTTCTCAGCATTTGCCTTTGCAAAACCTTGTATTTCAATTTTTCTCCCTCTACTCCACTAAGCCACCTCCTCAAGACAGCAAACAATCCAACATGTGCAGTTTAAGTTAGATTATTTAGCTGTCACCAAGATGAATCCCCTTCATTTTTCAAAAGATTAAAGTAGGAACACATTGGCCAATTAGTCCAAGACCACACAGATTCCATTACTGTTGGAATTCAAAGCCAGGTCATTTATTTCCAAACCCAGCACTCTTTTTGATGGACCACATTGCTATTAAATGGATACAAAGAGAGTTTTCTGTCTTATAATTTACAGCAGTTTTATTGTTGTTGTTTAAAAAAAAAACTCCCTATTGTACACAATCAGCTATATGTGTAAGAGTCTTGACCATAGAGTTATGGAAGCTCTGAGTTGAAACCCTTCATCATATACAACTAGCACTGTGATCATTGGTCAGTTATTTATTTATTCTTCATCTCATTTTCCTTCTCTGTAGAAAGGAGATAAAAATAAGATCAACCTCCGAGGGTTGTTGTGAGAAGGCAATGACATGGTATTTGCAAAATAGTTTGTAACCTTAAAATGCTAGCTATTATTCAGACACAGTTACACTAATGTTCATACACTTCATGAATTTCCTTTATATGACACTAAAAGCTAGACTGTTGAGGATAGGGAAGAAGAAAAACAGAGAGATGAACAGGGAAACACATAGAGTCTCCAAAAGTCACAAAGAAACAATAACTTAACCTATTAGTTCAGAGTAAAATGTAAGAGACCTGGAAGAGGTAGAATTCCACACAAAAATTCCCCAACTAATCATGTGTGCCATCTTTCTGTAGACTAGAAGCTGGAAACTGGCTAGAACCTAGAGGCTGAAGAATATTACTCTCCTTAGAATTCTAGTTTGGTTAAAATTCTATCATCTTTTTTCTTCAATAGAACAAGAGCAGCCTGGTGGATTTGGGGTGTTTGTCTCTAGCAGGCACTGCTTCTAATATTAATCCCTTCTAAATCAATTTTGATTCTTTCCCTCCCCTCAGTCTTCTATGGGGATAAGGACTCTTAGTTAACTAGGAGCTCTTCCCCTTGCAAGATCTTCATAAATATTACCCAAAATTTCCATCTAAAACTTTTGTTTCACAGGAGGATGGAAAATGGTTTTGTTCCAAAATCAAACAGTAGATCTGATGCTTATCTAAAGCTATGATCAACCTATATTTCTCAGGGTGTTACTGCATTTTTAGGGAGCTCTAAAATTACTGAACAATAAAGAAATTGAATCATAAGTTTAGAATTGGAAGTAATCCCCATAATTCATCAATATTTTAGATATTACCAGCAAAGATCAGAAGCAAAAGATATAAAGAAAAGTCCCATTCAAAATAACTATAGATAATATAAAACAAAATATTTTGGGTCTATCTGTCAAGACAAACCCAAGACCTATAGGAACACAATTGCAAAACATTTTTCACACAAATAAAATCAGATCTAAATAAATGGGAAAATACCAATTTCTCTTATGTAGGCCAAGCTAATATAATTTAAATGGCAATTCTACTTAAATAAGTCTATTTAATTCAGTGCCACACCAATCAAACTGCCAAAAAAAATTTTATGGAGTTAGAAAAAAACAATTAAAAATTAATCTAGAAGAACAAATAGTCAAGAATATCAAGAGAATTCATGAAAAATGACACAAAGAAAGGTGTCCTTACAATATTAGGCTTAAAGTGGCAGTCATCAAAATTATATGATACTAGCTAAGAAATAAAGTGGTGTATTGGTGGAATAGATTAGATATACAAGATAAAATAGTTAACTACTGGAGTTAATTTATGATGGAATAAACCCAAGGACTTTAATTTCTGGGATAAGAATTCACTATTTGACAAAAATTGCTGGGAAAATTGGAAAATAGTATGGCAGAAACTAAACAGACTAACATCTCACACTCTGTACTCAGATAAGATTGAAATTAGTTCATGAATTAAACACAAAGTGGTGATACTATAAACAAATTAGGAGCAATTTATGACAAAATGAGAACCAGAGAATTAAGAAATGCTAAATAGATAATTTTGATTATATTATATTTAAAAGTATCTGCATTGGGCAGCTAGGTGGTACAGTGGATAGAGCACCAGCCCTGAAGTCAGGAGGACCTGAAATCAAATCTGGTATTAGACACTTAACACTTTCTGTGTTACTCTGGGCAAGTCACTTAACCCCAATTGACTCAGGGGGAAAAAAAAAGTTTTTGCACAAACAAAATCAATGCAACTAAGATTAGAAGGGAAGCAGAAAGTTGGAAAACAATTTTTTGAACAGTGTTTCTCATAAAGACTTCATTTCTGAAATATATAGAGAAGTAACTCAGATTTATAAAACTATAAGTAATTCCTCAATTGATAAATTATCAAAGGATATTTTCAGTTGAAGAAATTAAAGCCATCTCTATTCAAATGAAAAATGCTCTAAATTATTATTGATTAGAGAAATTAAAAACAATTCTGAGGTACCACCTCATATCTATCAGATTGGCTAAGATGATGGAAAGAGAATGATAAATGTTAAAGAGGAATGTGGGAAAACTGGGCAATGTTGGAGCTGTGAATTTATCTGGTCTTTAAGAGAATAATTTGGAACTCCAAAGGACTATCAAACCATTACTGATTCAGCAGTGTCACTGCTTTCCCAAACAGAGCATAAAAGAGAAGAAAGGATTCACATGTGCAAAAAGGTCTGCAACACTTTTTCTGGTTTAAAGGAATTGGAAATTAGAATTGGAAAAGCTATCAATTTGGGAATGTTTGAATAAATTATAGTTTTTGAGTGTTCTGGAATATTATTCTTCAATAGAAATGATGAGCAGACTGATTAAAAAAAAAGCCCTGTAAAGATTTACATGAACTGATGCTGAATAAAGTGAAAAGAACCATGAGAATATCTTTCATAAAAAGAACAAGATTATGTAAAAATCAATTATGATAGACTTAGCACTTCTCAGAAATACAGTGATCCAAGATGATTCCAATAGACTTGGGATGGAAAATGCCATCAATATCAAGAAAGAGAACTATAGAGACAATGAATATTGAGCCAAACTATTTTCACCTTTTTTGTTTGCTTGATCTTTTCTAATTTTTTCCTTTGTTCTGATTTTTCTTTCACAATATGACAAGTATAAAAGTGTTTTTAAAATGATTGTGCATGTATAACCTATATCAAATTGCCTGCTGTTTTGGGAAGGGGAAAGATTAGGGAGGGAGGGGAAAAAGTTTGAAACTCAAAAATCTTACAAAAATAAATGTTGAAAGCTATATTTTCATATAATTGAAAAAATAAAATACTATTGAAATAAATCTTTAAAAATCCTGAAATGAACCTTAGAGGAATACTGGTTAACTTATTAGATGATTAGAGTCCACAATCCAGACAAAGTCTGAAAGCCCCCCACAGCCTAGAATAATTCTATGTAGCCATGCCTGTTCAGGCAAGAAAGAGAGGTTTTTAAAACAGGGTGTTAGCCTCCCCAGAATCCCAGCTTTAAAATGAAACTATTTGAAAAATATTTCCTTGTGCTGAGTGAAACGAGCAGAACTAGGGGATCATTATACATTTCAACAATGATACTGTATGAGGATGTATTCTGATGAAAGTGGATATCTTCAACATAGAGAAGAGCTAATCCAATTCCAATTGATCAATGATGGACAGAATCAGCTACATCCAAAAAAGGAACACTGGGAAATGAGTATAAACTGTGAGCATTATTTTTTTGTTTTGTTTTGTTTTGTTTTTCTTCCCAGATTATTTTTACCTTCCGAATACAATCCTTCCTTGTTGTTAAAAAAAAAAAAATTACCTATGCATATGTACTGTCAAAGAAAATGTTATAATTATAAAAATTAATAAGAAAGAAAGAAAGAAAGAAAGAAAGAAAGAAAGGAAAGAAGGAAGGAAGGAAGGAAGGAAGGAAGGAAGGAAGGAAGGAAGGAAGGAAGGAAGGAAGGAAGGAAGGAAGAAAGGAAGGAAAATACTTCCTTGTCTCCAAGCCTCCCAGCCCCTCTTGGGATAACTCACAACTTCTGCCAATGAGACAAACAGAACTAAGAAATAGAAAAGTAAGCGCACATTTATGCGCACCTAGAGTTAAAAAGAGTTAAAAATACAGCAACAAAAAAGATACACATATGTATAAGCATATCCCACAGGTTGCTTAGCAAAAATAGAGCCCCATACTTGGAGAAGGAAATAGCTAAATTTGACTCCTCCCTCAGACTTGCTATGTGGTCCTAGGTAAATCACTTAATCTCTCAATTTTGACTTTCTGTTCTATAAAATTGGGGTAATACTGGAAGCTTCCATAAATTTTATGTAAAGATAAAATGAAATATTTTTAAATTACTTCAAAATATCAAAGTGGCAGCTAGGTATCACAGTGGACAAAGCACTGGATCTGGAGTTAGTAAAGCCTGAGTTCAAACATAGCCTCACATACTTACTAGTTGTGGGGCCCTACCATTTAATCTTTGCCCCATTTTCTTCAGCTGTAAAACATGAATAATAATAATGTTTATTCTTACTCGTGAAGCTCAAATGAGGTAATATTTGTAAAGCTTTGACTAAATTCAGTTTTAAACATAGAGGTCCTTATCTACTCCCCACATAAGCACCAACTTTTGCCAATTGTGGTTACTTTCCCCTTATTTTATTATGTTTTCTTAGTCTCTGGTTTCCTCATCACAAATGATAATTTATATCTTTGATGTTCAGAAAAAAATCTTAAAATATGATTTTCCTATGAAAGGAAAACTTCAAAGGTTGGTAGGACTATGATATGTCCATCATGTAGGATAGAGTCAGAGGAAAGAACAATAATTTGGGTTGATATTTAATATCCCAAATAGACCACCAGCATCTTGAAGGATAATTCCCCCCTATTGGAATATAGTCAGCTTCTTGGTATCATTTGCATTTTTTCATTAATTACTTTGAAATTATTGACCTTTTGTTCTTCCAGATGAACTTTGTTATTATTTTTTCTAGTTATGTAAAATAATTTTTGGGAGTTTAATTGTTATGGCACTGAATAAATACATTAATTTAGGTAGTATTTATTGTATTAACTTGGACTGTCCATGAAGACTTGATATATTCCCAAGAATTTTGACCAGACTTCATTTTTGTGGAAAGTGTTTTGTAATCGTCTTCATATACTTCCTGACTTTACCTTAGCAAGTGTACTTCCAAATATTTTACATTATCAATAGTTTAAATGGAATTTCTCTTTGTAACTCTTGCTGCTGGACATTGTTGATAATTATGAAAATGCTAATGATTTATAGATTTATTTTGTATCCTATAACTTTTCTAAAGTTATGAATTTTTTCTAATAGTTTTTTAGTTGATTCTCTAGATTCCCTAAGTATATCATTATATCATCTGCAAAGAATGATAATTTGGTTTCCTCATTATCTACTCTAATTCCTTTAATGTCTTTTTCTTCTTTCTTTCTTCAAGGATATACAAGGGTCAATGTTATCATTATTCATGCATATGTTTTGAAAATAAAAAGCTTTATTTAAAAAAAAAGAAAAAGAAGGAAAAGAAAATAAAGGCACATTTTCCCATTTAAAAAAAAGCACAGTTTTTTTTCTTCTGTTTATCTTTTGATGTTTCTCTTAGGTCTTATATTTGGTGATCAAAATTTCTGTTCAGTTCTGCTCTTTTAATCAAAAATGATTGAAAAGCCCTATTTCATTGAATGTTTATCCCTTTTCCTGAAAGATCATGCTTAGTTTTGCTGGATAGCCAATCCTTGATTTACCTCTTGGAATACTATGCTTGAGGCCCTTCAACCCCTTAAAGAATCTATCAGGTCCTTGGTAATCTTTACCTTGGCCCTCAAGATTTGAATTGTTTATTTCTGAAGGCTTGTAATATATTCTCCTTGATCTCATAATTCTTGAATTAACTACAATAATCCTTGAAGTTTTTGTTTGGGGGTTTGTTTCAGAAGGTGATTGTTGATTCTTTCAATTCCTATTTCCCCCTCTTTTTCTAGGACAACAGGGTACTTTTCCTTGATCATTTTTTTGGAGGATGTCATCCAGACTTTTTTTTTCCATTGTCACATTTATGTTGTCAAATGATTGTTATATTGTCTCTCTTGGATCTATTTTCCAGGTCAGATGCTTTTTCAATGAGATATTTACATTTTCTTCTATTTTTATTTTTTGTTGTCACTGCTGTCTATTTTTTTTTACTAATTCTTGATTTCTCAATTAAATCATTCACTCTCAATTGTCCAATTCTAATTTATAGTGAAATTTTCTTCAGTTAACTTTATTGCCTCCCTTTGCATTTGGTTAACTCTACTTTTATTTTTTTTTACTTTTTTTAACTATTATTTTTTAAGTATTTGATAATTTTATTAAAAACAAACTAATTAATTAATTAATTTTCAAGAATTCCATTGCTTTATGAATCATAATGGAAAAGAAAAAATCACAATAATAGGGAAGCCATGGGAGAGAAAAAAGGAAGAAGAAGAAGAAGAAGAAGAAGAAGAAGAAGAAGAAGAAGAAGAAGAAGAAGAAGAAGAAGAAGAAGAAGAAGAAGAAGAAGAAGAAGAAGAAGAAGAAGAAGAAGAAGAAGAAGAAAATAGCTTGTGTTGATTTACATTCAATCTTTTTCTGGATGCAGATGGCATTTTCTATTCAAAGTTTACTGGGATTGCCTTGGTTCACTCAACTACTGAAAATCAAGTCTTTCATAGCTGATCATCACACATTCTTCCTGTTTCTGTGCATAATGTATTTCTGGTTCTGCTTGTTTCTATCAGCATCAGTTCATGCAGATTGTTCCTGACTTTTCTAAAATCAGATTGTTTATTATTTTTAATAGAACAATAATATTCTATTAACTTTGTATACCACAACTTATGTGGCCATTCCCCAGTTAATGGGCATCTACTTATTTTCTGATTCTTTGTTTTCACAAAAACAATTGCTACAAACATTTTTTGTACATGTGGATCATTTTCCCCCTGTTATGATTTCTTTGAGATATAGACCCAGTAGTGGATTGCTGGTCAAAGAGTATGTACAGTTTGATAGACCTTTGGTTATAATTCCAAATTGCTCTCCAGAATGGTTGGATCATTTCATATCTCTACCAACAATACATTAGTGTACCTGTTTTTCCTATATTCAGAAGCCATATTTTTTTTTTCAAAGAACCTAGAAATCATTTTTCAAGGAATTATAAAGGAAAACCATCCTGGATATCCTACATGATTAGAATGTATTCTCTCTTCATATTTGTCTCTTAGAATCCCTCTTTTCCTTAAATAATTAGTAAATGATTATTTAATGATGCATTGATTTGTATCATTTATTTTACTATTCCTCACAAATTTTCCATGCCCACAACATTGAAATTCTCCCATCTGATTATTAGCACTTGCTGTTCTAAGCTTTCTTTGTACCTTACTTCTCCAAAATAACCCCTTATCCTCACAACAATTTCAATTAATTTCAACGATCCCCAGTTTCCCAAACTAGAATTGAAATACTGGAACACTACACTTTAAAATACTATTTTGAAAAAAAGATTGCATATTTTTACTGCAGTAAAAACTGAGTTATTATTAGAGAATAAGGTTCAAATGCTTTACAATTATACTTGATATTTAATAAATGTCTGTTTACTCCCTCCCTTCCATATAAATGTAAAAGGTGGTTATTGGCTTGTGAATATTGTTTATAAAATTATTTTTGGAAGAGCATATATACTGCTTGTTATAGTTGAGCAATGAACAAAGAGAGATCATAGGCTGCTACCTAAGAAAATATTTAGGTGAATCTCTTCATCCTGTATATATTTATTTTGGCACAATAGATATGTTCTTGGAGAAGCTATATTATAAATGAGTCTCTATAATACCATATTATAGTAGTTTTGTGTGGATAATCATATATATATTAAAATCAATAAATAAATTTGCATTACATACGAAAGGACATGGCTTCTTTATGTGTTATACAAAACTGGATATTTGTATATGAAAGTTTTCCTCATATTAATTCTACTTATATTGACTCACAAAATGGAAAAGTAACAGTCATTGGAGATGAATTTCAATTTCCTCAATATTTGGTCCTAAACTACATGTATCATTTAAGTAGTTATTTTTAAAAATGCCAAAATTATCCTTCATAGTCACATCAAGTCTTAGAATCCTAGTAATTTCAGAGCTGTCACTTAAAATTATATAGTTTCAACTAAAGCTAAGCTGATATCTCTAAGAGATTCTCCCTTCACACTTGCACCATCTGTTATCAGTATTAATCTCATGCACTCTATCACCAACTTCTCCCTCTATAACTAGTAAAAGCATCACTTCTTCTAGTATAGTTGACTGAACCAATACTCTCAATTAGTATACTTTCTTCTGTCCCTAATAGAAAGTAAGAGGTAAAACTTTTAAGAAATGAATAGTCTTTTTTTAAATATCCATATAGATCTAGATCCCCCCATAAATAACATATTTTTGAAGCTCATTATTTAAAATATAGCAGTTAAGCAATATTTACATACTGGTAAGTAGCTAAGAAACACTAGACCTGGAATTAAGGCCTGACTTCAAATTTGACCTCAGACATTTACTAATTGTGTGACCTAGAGTAAATGATTTAAGCTCCTTTTGTATCTATTTCCTCATCAAGAATATGGGGATAATAACAGTACCTTTTTGCTAGGCTTATTGGGAGGCAACTAACTGGTTCAATGGATAGAATACTAAGATTGGAGTCAGGAAGACCTGAGTTCAGATTTCATCTCAGACACTTACTAGTTACCCGGGTAAACCACTTGACCCTATTTTCCTCAATTTCCTCATCTGTAAAATGAGCTGGAGAAAACAATGGTAAATGTTTCTAGTATCTTTGCCAATAAAGCCTCATGCAGATATAACTGAATCAGATATAACTGAAAAACTGAACAGCAACAACCTAGACTTTCTATGAGGATCAAATGAAATAATTATTACAAAGTGCTTTGCAGTGATTGGAATGTAATAATCATTTTATGAACAATAGTTATTAGGAGCAGTCATAGTAGAAGGCTATGTAGTCATTAGAAGGCTAAGAAAAGGCTTTTAGGCCTGCAGGAGTTTAGATGTTTATGTACACTTAGCTATCAGTCACTCAAACTGCAAACAAATACCAAATGCTCTACCAGGGGGCCTAGCCTATTTTGATCTAGGACACATGCACTCTTTAGGGCATTCTCCATGGTCTTCAAGAAGGTTCTGGGTTCTATTTGATAGTGAAGAACCAGAGTACCTACTCCCGAATCTGCTTGGTTCTCACACCATAGATAACAGGGTTGTGTGCTGGTGGGATAATCATATAAAGATTGGCAATAAGTATATGAACATATATGGGAATGTGGTGACCAAATCGATGAGTGAGGAAGGAGAATATGGCAGGTATGTAGAAGATATGCATAACCCCTACATGTGAACCACAGGTGCTCAGTGCCTTGAGCCAGGCATCATGGGAAGGAAGACAAAATACTGCATGGAGAATAAAGGCATAGGAAACACCAATTCAAATGAGATCCACAACAAGAAAGAAAGCAGCAAAGAAGCCATAGATGGCATTTACACGAATGTTAGCACAAGCTAACTTAATAATACCCATGTGTTCACAGTAAGAGTATGCAATGACACGAGCATGGCAATAGGGCAGGCAGTAGGCCAGGATGATGACAGGTATCATAAGCAAGACAGGGAGGAGCACAGTAACTACTCCAGTGCCAGTCAACACTGGAACTGTTAAGATACTTGTGTAATGAAGAGAGATGCAGATGGCCACATAGCGATCAAAAGCCATGCCAAGTAGGACACCAGACTCCATGCCAGTGAAATTGTGGATGAGGAACATTTGGGCCATACAACCTCCAAAGCTTATCTCATGGGCCTGAAACCAGAAGATTACAAGCATGCAGGGCACAGAAGTTGTTGGGAATGCAAGGTCAATTGTGGAGAGCAGAGCCAGGAAATAAAACATAGGATCACGGAGAGTCTGTACAATCCATATCACTAGTAAGATTGTGACATTGCCCAAAATTATGTATAAGGAGCAGAAGGGCAAAGACAGCCAAGAATGGATATGTTCCAGCCCAGGAATACCCAGCAGGAAAAAAGTGTTTGGGTGAAAGGCAGTGGCATTAGGTTGTGACATCCTGCCATAGACTGAAATGTCAAATGAAATTGTTCCTCCTTGGAAAAAGACCAAAAAAAATCCTATTATTATAATACTAATAGAGATGGCTATGTAATGGTTAACCCAAGTATTATTACAGAGAAGATATTTGCTATGTTGCTATTTCCTTCCCTATTCTTTTTTAATTTTTACCCACCTTACATAAGTTACCTACCACATACTCTATGATTTACTGAAATTGACTTCCTTGCTGTTCCTTACACATGACACTTAATATCTTCACTCTTTGCATTTTCTCTGTTTATCCTCTCAAACCTAGAATGCTCTCCTTCCTTGTCTCTGCCTTCTGGATTCCCTCCAGATTCCAATTATAATCCCTACTTCTATGAGAAGATTTCCTGAAGTCTACCTTCTGTTAATTATCTTCATTTTATCCTGGATATGGTCTGTTTCTATGGAATTGATTATATGTTATGTCTCCTATTATTACATAAGCTACCAAAAAGCAGAAACAATTTTGTCTTTATTTTGTATCCCTAGTGCCTTGTGCAGTGCTGGCACGTAGTAGAGACTTTTAATAAATTTTTGTTGATTTTATTTTACTTGACCTGGAGATAAGAAAGTCAATGTTACTGATTTGATTATGCAAGAATGTATTAGTTAATGAATTACTAAGCAATGTGGTTGTTCAGTCATTTTTTAGTCCCATTCAACTCTTTCTGCCTCTGTTTAGAGTTTTCTTGGCAAAGATACAAGATGGTTTGCCATTTTCTTCTACAGTTCATTTAACAGATGAAAAAATTCAGGCAAATAAGGTAAAAATTAATTGCCCTGGTTTACACAGCTACTTATTGTCTGAGGCTAGATTTAGAACTCAGGAACATGAGTCTTCCTGGCTCCAAACCCAGAATTCTATCCACTCTGCCACTCAGTATCCCTTATCTGGATAAAGATTGAACTTTAAGATCACTGATACTAATCACAGATATACCCATAAGCTTTGTTTTTGATGGTGAATTAATCCTTAACCTGTGTCTCTACTGAACAATAGTCCTGACCTAAGACCTTTATTCTAGTGAGAAAGTATGTCACTGAGCAAGACAATGTGGAAACCTTAAAGTAGTTAACTCCAGTTCAGAAAACTGTGAAGAAAAGTTATAGATATTCTCATGGAACAACAAGCAAACAAACAAACAAAAACTCCATTTAATAATATTATGTACCATTCTAGAGTTACACCAAATCTCTGTAAAGGGGAATTTCTAGTACATACTTTAACATAACAAACAAACAAACAAACAAACAAACAAATAAATAAATAAATAAATAAATAAATAAATAAATAAATAAATAAATAAATGAATGAATAAATAAATAAATAAATAAATGAATGAATAAATAAAAGAATGGATTCCCATATAGTCCAGGGCTAGGATTTCTCAGAATTATTATTCCTAGGTGAATTCTCTAAATGTCAACACTAGAGTTACCACCTTGGGGAAAAAAACAAACAAACAAACTGGGCAATCATTTTTAATAATTTGATATGTATTTATATGCACTTATAAATAAGCTGACCTTTAGCTATGTTGTTATATAACACTTTTTTTTCTTAATTTTCTGACCACTTTCTATTAGATTCTGCTTTTGAGATTCCTCTGCATTTACTTGAGCTTCATCTAGATCTGCCATTTTTTCTGCTCTTTGTGCCTTCTATGTATTTGCTGAACTAGAGACACACCAGCTGTTTCCCACACTGTGATGGTTTATAATATTCTCACCATCATCATCCTAGTGTAGTAAATGCAAATGCTGACCTTTGAAATTTTTATAAAAAGATACCTAAAACTCCAAAAATGATCTCTTCCATTTTTCTGTACTGTCTCTCTATTCTTTACTGAGCTCACTATGATCAAAGAATCACAGAATCCCTAACACTTAAATCTTTTAAGTGAACTGAGAAACTATCCATAGTACAATTCCTAAGTTAAAAGAATTTCCTTCACACAATAGTCAATTTGTCAAACTTCAGTTTGAAAACGTGAGTCTCAGAATCTTGTAGTTCTTAAGAACTCTTATAATCTGTCTGTTCTAGCAAACTACACACAGACATACACATCCATTGCATTTCTCTCAACTTGGAACATCTTCTGTTTCCTCCAGATATATTCATGTTATCCAACTTCTGAGCTTTATCAAAAGTCATGCCTTTTATGGGAAGCCCATCTTGACTACCGAAGCCCACAGTGATGACTTCTGTCTTAGTATAAATTATCAATAATGAATGTATTAAACTTAGATATTTTGGTCCTTAGTTGAAGTCTCTTGGTTTAGCTAGTTACTTCAGATAAAAACAGTCTATAAAAAGATAGGGACAGTAAACTATCACTGTGTCATGGATAGCTAATGACTGTATATTAAATTATATTGAGAGTAGGCAAAAGAAAGTCAGACCTAAAGAAACAAAAGATAAAATATAATGGAAAAAGAGAAGATAGAAACAAAAAAAAAAAGAAATAAATAGAGGTTACAGCTGTTGTGATCAGGATATCAGAAGACAAGGAAAGAATTAATGTTAGAAAAAAAAAAAACTTGTTCACAATTAGAGTTAAGCAAAACACAATTCTCTGCTTTACAAAGAAATGAGTTCCTATTATTTGGTAGTTTTCAAGTAAAAGCTAGTTACCATCTCATGAGGGAATCCTATTCAAGTTCTTTGGACTAGATGCCCTTTGAGTTTTTTTTTTCCTAATCCTTAGATTTTAATTATGAGAGCTGTAATATATGATCACTTCTTGTTTATATAATTTTATCACAGGAAAATTGTCATAAAATGATAACTATAACTGCAACAGCTCATTGCCCTCTACTCATTTTTGTCATGGTATAAAAGGATTGAAGGTTATTTTGACTGATTGATTGAAGGGATCTATTTCTGGCTTAGTTGTTTTATCATAGGGGAGGAAAAGCAAGAGAATTTAAGGCATTGCAAGTGAAGGTATCTAGAACAGGGGTTGGGGAAGGATTCTTGGAAGATGGCAGAGTAGGTCAGAAAAATCCAAGCTCTTCATTATCCCCCACAAATAAACAAACAAACAAACAAACCAAAAAAAAAAAAAAAAAAAATGTGCATCAAGGCATACCGAAAATGGTACAAAACAAATAAGAACAAGGATCCTCCTGGGATGACCAGAGATGACCAGAAGAAAGCCTCTAGGACTCAAGTTTAACTCATGTGAAGTGTAAAAACATTGGAGGATAGCTCCCAAAAGCAGAAGGTGGGGAGGCTTAAGGCTAGCTAGGTTTAGAGGGAGCTTCAAGTAGAATTACAGGAAGTTTTACCACTGAGTCAATTTGTAGAGTTGCGGTCAAAGTTTGGAAAGATTGAAGGAACCTCTGCTGATAAGTAACAACAGTCTCAGCTGTGCTGCAGAGACATGACCCTGAATGAGAAAGAAGAAAAATACTGGCGAGTGGAAGAAGTAGTGAAGCAGGCAAACTATGGGCAATTGTAGGAGGGTGAAGCTTTTAGTTTGGGGTTTTAGGTCAGAAAGAAGAGCTGAAGTGAAGGCTGAGGACTATACTCCCATCCAAGAATCGAAAGTGCTTACACTAATAGTTGTCATTTGTTTAAATAAACACAAAAAGGAGAAAGAACTCAACCATAGAAACTTACTTTTGGAATAAGGAACACTAAGATTCATCTTCAGCAGTAAATATTTAAGTAAAAAAAGCCTCTTCTACCCCAAAGAGTAATGTTGGATGGGTACCTAACAAGGAAAAATATATAAAAGGACTCAAAAAAGACTTCAAAATCAAATGCAAGAAATTGAGGGAAAATTTTTTAAAAGAGAATCATCCAAGAACTAGAGACATCAAGCTGGAAGGAAATTCTGAAGCCATCTAAATCAATTATCATATTTTAAAAATGAGGAAACTAAGATACATTGAGGAAAAGTATCCTCCCCAGGGTCATACCAATAATGTGATCCAAGATATCAATTCAAGTTTTCTTGCTTCAGAGTCATTGTTGAATTGAATTGAATCCAAGAATAAGAGAATATACTTTTTAAAGATAGACTCCTTTAAAAATCTGAGATGATAATTCTAGAGCAGGGATTAGAGAGTGGTGGGATAGCTCTTGTTGATCCTCTGAAAAACAGGAAACAAAGAGGCAAAAATGTTTAATCCTCCCTCAGAAAATTATTATCTTTTTGGCCCTGGGAAGTTATTCTGGGCCTTGATTTCCTTATCTATGAAATAAACAATAATAGCACCTCCTTTACAAGATTATTGTGAGTATCAAAGGAGATAATATTTATACTTTGAAGTGTTATAGAAATGCTAGTTATCATTATTGCCATTTTATGAAATGCATCTCAATATATAAAATATATTAACATAATTGATATAATAATTTTCTTGATTTAAAATCATGTAATCTATTATTTATAAAATAAACTAACACCATTCTTTTATTACCTATATTTTCATTGATTTCAAAATGTCCAAGTGTGTGATCTCACAGTTAGATTTTTGTGAAAAAAATTTTGACAGTCCTGTCAAAATCTCCTTTAGTCTATTTTTAGCTTTTGCCTTAATGATCCTTCTTTTATCTTTAGAGAATTAGATAAGTACCCAAAAGCCTTTTTCTTATTGCCAGGGACTAATTTACTAGATCTGGTAGCAAAAGGTGTCTTTTCCAGGTTTCTATCAGCAATCCCATTTAATCAGTCTCAGAGAAGGAGGTTTTATACTGGAGCAAAAGCCCTCTATGGTGTGATGTTCACATGAGCCAGGCATATTTAATAGGGAGGGATGTGAGTATCAGGACCCAGATATCTTAAGCTAACCTTAAAACTGCTGAAAGTCTTTGTCACCAGGAACTAAGATTTGGCAGTTGGGAATTTAGTTGGTTATGGATATTGTATCTGCGGCAAATGAAATTTTGTTTCTTCTTCTTTTGCGGTTCATGAGGAAGGAAAACCGTCATGAGTGGTGATTGGGACATTGCTGAATGTCTAAATCCAGCTGCCTTATGGTTCAAAGAATGAAGCTGGGTGAAATCAAGTCATATTCCTTTCTTCACTCTGACATGGAAGATATGTGACCCCAGAAAAATAGGACCCAGTTCCAGGAATAAAGGGGACATTGTTAGATAGGTATATATTTTAAAGCTTCAAAAATGATGGAAGAAAGGGAAGGAGTAAGAACAGTATTCATTCTTGTATGAAAAGGTACACAATAAGTGAAAGGATTCCCTGGGATTTTTCCAAGTACAATTAGCTTAATTTGAACAAAAAATGCTAAAGAAAATTCACTAAAATTAGAATGAGAAAGCATATTGGTACCATGGAGCAATCTCTCTTCCTTCTTCTGGAAAATTTTCCTGATTCCAGGTTTAAACTTAACAAAAGGCTTCCAGCTGATTACATCAAATTAAAAAGCTTTTGTACAAACAAAACTAATGCAAACAAGATTAGAAGGGAAGTAACAAATTGAGAAAATATTTTTACAGTTAAAGGTTCTGATAAAGGCCTCAGCTCCAAAATATACAGAGAATTGACTCTAATTTATAAGAAATCAAGCCATTCTCCAATTGATAAATGTCAAAGGATATGAACAGACAATTTTCAGATGATGAAATTGAAACTATTTCCACTCATATGAAAGAGTGTTCCAAATCACTACTGATCAGAGAAATGCAAATTAAGACAACTCTGAGATACCACTACACACCTGTCAGATTGGCTAAGATGACAGGAAAAAATAATGATGAATGTTGAAGGGGTTGTGGGAAAACTGGGATACTGATGCATTGTTGGTGGAGTTGTGAAAGAATCCAACCATTCTGGAGGGTAATTTGGAACTATGCGCAAAAAGTTATCAAACTGTGGGCTTATATCCCAAAGAGATACTGAATAAGTAGACTCATTTAGGTAGAATTGTCATTTTTATTATATTATCTTAGCCTACTCATGAGCAATTTGGTATATACCTAATGATTTATATCTGCATTTGTGTGAAAAGTATTTTGTAATTGTGTTCATATAGTTCATATAGTTTGTCTTGAAAATGAAAAGTGGGGGGAAAAAGCCTGAAGTTCCCAGAGGTAAAATTGCCTCATTGTAAAGTCAGTTAGTACTTTACCTATTTCACAGAATAGTTCTGAGGAAAGTATTTTCCAATTCTTAGAAATGATATTTAAAAGGAATTATTTTATATAATTATTGTTAGAAAATTTGCTTTATCTCTCATCCTAACAGAAAGAATTTTAAGTTCTCATTTATTATACTGAACACTTGTACTTTAATTTGAATAGTCATAGGTAGCATTAAAGATACAAAAGTTTTGATGTAACTAAATAAATTCTATTGCATTAAAGGGAGAAATGTTTGAATACTGTGGTTTCAGTGTTTCATTTTGTTTCACTTAATATAAATAAATAAAAATAAGTACTTAATTCTGACGTATATGTGGATACTATAGGCCTAATATTTTGTTGGGTCAAACAATTTATCCATTCTATTATCTATTCCTTTTTTTATAAGGGAATGCAATTCAAGTGCTATAAAAGATATTGGCAACTAATTAGATGAGTGAAAAAGAAGATACTGTGATTACTTGATGAGAATAATGATAGCTGAGGAAACCAATAGAAAAAAAAAAAAAGTTCCTGAGCACACAGGTGAGAAGATTGTTGTGAGCTTTTATAGGATGTGCAAAATAGTTTCATGGGATGTACATGGAGAGGATACCTGGCATAAATTTCACACATATTATATTCTAGGCTTATTATACAGGTAGAGTGTTATATTTAATCAATAACTGGGAGAATTTGATGTTCTATAAAAAGATATTCTCCATGCTTTTGTCTTGGAACTGTAAGTTTATCATTGAATAATGGCATTTGGTAACACATAATAAAACCAAATGAATACCAAATTGCCAGGTGGCACTTAAAATTTTAGGGTATCCAACAGGAATTTCATAGTCATTAAAAGACTATGTCAAAGATCCTTTTGTGATAATTTCTGCATGGGTCACTATCTATAGGAAGTTTCACTGAGACCTCTCATTCTTTTCCTGGGAGTTCTATAAATTTTACATATATATATGTATATATATATATACATATATATACATAAATAATTGTATTTTCATAAATGTAGTTTCATTTATAATTATCTAATATGGCATATTATTTATATATTTTATATTTATAGTGTATATATATAAAACATAGATAGATAGATAGATAGATATGGATAATATTTGATATATATCTATGTTATATATAATCTTCAAGAGATACATGCCAGAAAAAAAGAACAAAAACATCTGAAATCTATATTTCTAACTCTATTCTCTTATGTCAGTGGGATTAGTGATTGCCTATGAATTGTGGCAGAGAATGAAACAATGAAGTATCTATCACTAGTTATTCATTTTCCTCATAACAAACCCCCACATTTTGTATTTATATGCATGTGTGTGAATGTGTGTACTTATGTATATCCTTAAGGATATGTGTATTCTTTTTGTGTATATGTATTTTAAATGAGCATTAACTCCCAAATACCCCAATAGCAACGACTTTTTGAAAACACTTGATAGGAGTCTTGAAATGTGATAGTACAAAATTATTCTCCACTAAGTTGTCAAAGGGATTTTCCCAAAGCATGGTCCAGACTATGTTACACAGATATCCATCTATACTTCTCTATGCACAGATACCCATTCTTATTCAACAAAATCCAGTGACTTTTTATCCCCTTCATAATCAAAATCAAATACAAATGCTCCACTGGGCTTTCAAAGCCCTTCATAATCTTTCTAGTATTCTTATAACTTATATTATCCTCTTCATTCCACGTGTAACTAGCCATCCAAAGACACTGGACTCCTTACTATCTCTTTCACAACACACTTTCTATGTCAATGTTTTCCCTGTCTGTCACTCATGTCTAGAATTCTCTCCTTACTGATCTGTGTCTAATGACTTCCTATGCTCCCTTTAAATTTCAACTAAAATCATATCTCCAAAAGAAGTTTTACCTCACTCTTTTTAATAATAATGCCTCCCCAATATTTTTATTTACAATTAACTGTATATATTTTTCCTTTGCACATAGTTATTTGTATGTTATCTCTCACATTAACTTGGGAGTTCCTTAAGAAAAGGAACATGATTTCTCTCTCTCTCCTGTCTGTCTCTCTATTTCTTTCTCTCTTTCTCTTTCTCTCACTGCCTCTCTTTGTCTCTGTCTCTGTCTCTGTGTGTGTGTGTGTCTCTCTCTCTCTTTCTCTGTGTGTCTCTGTCTCTCTGTCTCTGTCTCTGTCTCTCTGGGGGTGGGTGGGAGTGTGGGGGTGTAGGTGTGGGTAGGTGTGGGTGTGTGTTTTAACTTTCCTTATTTCTGCATAGGCATGTAATAAATATTTACTTGTTATTTATTGACTGTCTTGCAAACATTGTAGAAAAAAGTACAGTTAAAATCCTTGAAGATCTTTTTTAAAAGTTTTGCAAAGTTTTTACATATTAACTCATACAAAATGGGAGCATGGCAACAGAGGCAGGAGATGATTTTCACTTACCTCATAATTGTTATCAAAATATTTAGTCCATGAAATCATCTTTCATACTTGCCTTAAATGCTAGAATCTTAAAATTGCAGGGTTGTCATTTCAGGTTATATAGTCTCAACTAAAACTCAGCCAATATTCCTTAAAAAGATTCTCCTCTTAGACTCGCACCCTCTGGCATCAGCATCAATTTCACAAGTATCCTAATCAGCAACTTTCCCCTACACAACTAGTTGAGAAAACATTACTTTTCCCAGAATAGTCCTCTAGACTTTTTCACTCAATTACTGGTCTGTTTTCTGTCTTTTATAGGAAGTAAGAGGTAATCCTCTAAGAAATGAATAATCACTTTTTAAGTATTCACAGGCCATGTAGAATTAAGCTGTCCAGCAATGTAGAAATCATGATGTTCACAATTATTTGAGATCCAGTAGTGAGGCTACAGAATACTAGTAGGCAGCTAATTGGTACCAGGCCTGTAGTTTTCAAATTTGATCTCTGACTTATTAGCTATGTGAATCTAGGTTAATTACTTACCCTTTATTTGTTCCTGTTTCTTTACCTATGAAATGGGGATAATGATAGTATCTTCTAGACTTATTAGTAGAAAGCTAGAAGATCTCAAGAATAGAGAAATGGGTTTGGAATTCAAATTTAAAATCAGATACATACTAACTGGGTGACCCTGGGTTAGTCATTTAATCTCTATTTGCCATCAATGAAAAATCTGCCACAATGAAAAAAAAAAAAAAAAAAAAGCACTCCAGTATTCTTGCCAAGAAAATCCCATAAACAGTATGAGGTGAAGAATCAAACATGACTAGTGATTGAACATTGGACTTATGATCAATACTTAGGATAATAATTAAAACATGTTTAACATATTTCCTGGAATGTAGTAAAAAAAAGTATAAACAAATAATAGTTGTGGTAGGCCATGAGATAGTTAAGGAAGATCAATCAGGTCTGCAGAGCCATGGATGCTCACCTGTCCTTGGCTATCCTTTAGCCACTTAAACATAGAACTAACACCAAATGCTCTACTAGGGGCCTAGATTATGTCAGAATTCAGTACAAATGCACTCTGTAGGGCATTCTTTCTAGGCTTTAAGAAGGTTCTGGGATCTATTTGTCAGTGACAGCCCAGAGTACCTGCTCCTGGATCTACTTACACTTAAAGGACAGGAATGAGTGCTTGTGAGCTGATCAAATAGAGGTAGGCAATAATAAACATAGATATATTAAGGGATACATCAACCAAACTGAAGAATGCAGAAAGGTAAAAAGGCAGGTGTGTAGAAGATACATATAACATGTACATGTGACCCACAGGTGCTCAAGGACTTGAGTTGGGCATCATGGAAAAGAAGAAAGACTGCATGGAAAAAACAGGCAAAGGAAATACCATTAAGAATGAGATCCTCAATAAGAAGGAAAGTAGCAAAGAGGCCATGGATAGCATTAAAATGAATGTTGGCATAGGCCAACTTAAGAAAACCCATGGGTACAAAGAGTGCAAAATTAAATGACATTGGTAGACGAGACGGCAGGAAGCCAGGGTGATGACAAATATCATGAGTAAGATAGCATGCAGCGCAATAATCATCCCAATGCCAGCAAACATCTGTGAAATCAAGATGGTTGTGTAGCAAAAAGGGGTGCAGATGGCCACACAGCAGTCAAAGGACATGATGAGTAGGACACCTGATTCCATGCCAATGAAGCTATGGATGAGGAGCATTTGGACTATTCAGCCTCCAAAGCTGATCTCATGTGCAGTGAACCAGAAGATTCCAGGCATGTGAGGCATTATACTCCAAAACTTATTTTTGTGAGAATATCTTTAGCACCCGTTCCCGGATCTGCTTGGTCCTAACACCATAGATAACTGGGTTGAGCATTGGTGGGACCACAACATATAAATTGGCCAGGATGATGTGGATATAACGAGGAACATTGTGCCCAAAGCGATGAGTCATGAAGGAGAAGAGGGCTGGGGTATAAAAGGCCAAGATGACACACACATGGGAACCACAGGTACTCAGAGCTTTGAGACGGGCATCCAGGGAGGGGAGACGAAAAACAGCTTGTAGAATCTGACCATAAGAGACAGCAATGGCTATAATGTCAAATACCAAAAGAGAAATAGCACACAGACCATAGATGATATTGATCCTGATGCTTGCACAAGCCAAACGGGCCAGGCCCATATGCTCACAATAAGTGTGAGGAATGATGTTGTGTCCACAGAAAGGCAGACGCAAGATCAGGAACACAAAGGGAATCACTGAAAGGAAAGATCTCACTAGCACTCCAAGGCCAATTGCTGCCACCACTCTATTAGTGAGAATGATGCTATAGCGAAGTGGGTTGCAGATAGCCACATAGCGGTCATAAGCCATGGCCAGGAGTACAGCTGATTCCATCCCAGTAAAGTTGTGAATGAATAACATCTGTGTCAGACAGGACCCAAAAATGATCTCTCTTAAGCTGAACCAGAAGATGCCCAACATTTTAGGGATGGTGGCTGTTGACAAGCCCAGATCAATAGTGGCCAGCATGGCTAAGAAATAGAACATGGGCTGATGGAGACTCCTCTCAGTTTGGATCACAAACATTATGATGATATTCCCCACCAGTGCAATCAAATACACTATGCAGAAAGGGAAGCCAATCCAGGTATGGATAGATTCTAGGCCTGGAATGCCTAGCAGCAGGAAGGAGGAAGGGTGAAACTGTGTATCATTGGATGTGGACATCTTGCCTCTGGATGGGTATGTTCATGTTCAACACAGGGTGCTCACCTTATGAATGGAAGCCCAGTAGGATCCCGCTTTACTTGGCGATCCTACAGAGAAATAAAGAGATTAGAATTTTTTTACATTTGCTAAATAGTCTATGAGTCAAAGACTTATACTGGTCATCTGCCAAGTGCATATCCATATGCTGAAAAAGAAAAAGATATAGAAATATATAATCATGACATTCCCATGATATGAAAGGACTATTACAAATTGAAGTACTAACAACAGACATAGCCCACTGTAGATACATAATGAATGTTTGTTTATTAGACTAAAGAATAAAGGAAATTCAAAATAATGATAAATGTTTAAGGAAAAAAACAGTTCTAAATAACCTGATCATATTCGTTATCAGCTTTATCATTCTCTGAATCAATTCAAACAAATCCTGTTTACATTTAATTTAGTACCTATACTTATGTATTTATTAATATGGGAACATAACTAAGTGAATGAATGGATGGATGGATGGAGGGATGAATAAATAAATGAATATACAGATACAATATAGACCCTAATCCCAAGAGTTTGCTATCAAAAATGGGAAAGAACTACAACTATAAAATACAAGTAGCTATGAAAAGGTGACAGCAGTATAAAAACTTTTGTAAGATCAGTGTAAAGTGCTATAAAATTATATAGTTTCACTTTGGAAAGTAAAGAAAGCAATGAGTAAGTCAAATGTGGTTTGAATTTTCAAGAAAGGAGCATATACACATGGATAGTAAATTGGGGAGTTGATTTCAGGCTTGAGGAATGGTATGAATAAAGGCAAGGAAAGAAAAAGTCAAGATAAGAAAGAGCAATAGAGAGTAGTTCCGTTATCCTTTAATACAAAGTATATTAAATAGTATGTCTGGAAATGTTAACCCCCTGCCTAGTTAGTCTCTTCATGTTCATAATTATTATTATCATTATATTATCTCATCCTTCTCTTCTCCCATACAAGAAGCAAGGAAGAATGTCCTTCAAATTCTATTTCTTGCATTATGTTGCAATGGAAAAATTACTTGCAAGAAAGACTTGAAAATTTAATTCATGTTATTAAAATTTTCTCCATCACTTTTCTTAATATTATATAGTAAAAACCTCATTAAGCCAAGTACTTATTTAAACTATCTATTCTTTTCTTTTTTTTTTCTTTTTCATTTTCTGCTGAGGCACTTGGGATTGTTACTTGTTAAGGATGACACAGATAGAAAATGTGGTGTCTGAGACTCAGTTCCTCTTGACTTCAGGGCCAGTGCTTTATCTAATGCACCATTTAGCTGCCCCACATTTATTGATTTTTCTAGGTTTAAATGTTCACAATGGAAACTTAATATTCTACTCTCTCAAATGGTAAGAATTAGCTTATGTACAACCCTGAATTGCTGTGAACTTCAAATTAGATTATAGAGGGATAAAGAAGGATGCTTTTTAAAAATTCATGTTGGCAATGAAATTGAAATAGAATGTTCCAGAAAAGATAAATAACTCACAAAATCAAGATAATTAAAAGATATGTAGAAAAAGAGGAAAGTAGCCTGTACAGAAACATGGACTATGCCTGCATGTAGAGACTGTATGATTGTGAACCTGAAAAGGACTGGCAAGGAATCATTTGGGTCAGTACAAAGAGAACCAAGAAAGAAAAATGCTTTGAAAACCCATGGAGCAAATTACATAAAAAAGAATGATGATCAGTGATGTAAATTACTTCTGAGACCAAGAAGGATAGAGATAGAAAGAAATTAATAATGAAGAAATAGTTGGCAACTTAGCAGAGTGGAAATAGAAGCAAAAAATGTAAAAGGTTGAAAAATCAGTGGATGTGAGAAAGAGGAAACTAAAAATGTGTTCAGCTTTTTCTAAATTTGGCTGAGAAATGAAGACAAGTAAGACAATATCTTGAGACCATGGTAGTGACATGTGATGTTTTATAAAGAATGAATGAAATCTGGGTTTAATTGTATGTGATGGAGAATCAGACAGTGGAAAAGAAGTTTGAAAATTAGTGAGTATGGTAGTTCAAAGTGTTTATCCTCCTTAGGAGCTAGGAGGGGATAGAATCAATAGGAGAAGTAGAGAATTTAGCCTTTGTAAGAATGATACTAAAAGGGGCAGCTAGGTGGCACAATGGATAGAGCACAAGCCCTGAAGTCAAGAGGACCTGAGTTCAAATTTGGCCTCAGACACTTAACACTTCCTAGCTGTGTAACTCTGGGCAAGTCACTTAACCCTGATTGCCTCAGCAACAGAAAACAAGAACAAGGAAAACTGGCAAGGAATTTCTTTGAAAACCTGCGGAGCAAACTCCATAAAAAAGAGTGATGATCAGCAGTGTAAATTACTTCTGAGGTCAAGAAGGTTAGAGATAGAAAGTTAGTAATGCAGAGATCACTGGCAACTTAGCAGAGTGGAAATAGAAATAAAATTGTAAAAGGTTGAAAAATCAGTGAATGTGAGAAAGTGGAAACTGAAAAATGTGTTCAGGTTTTTCTAAATTTAGTTGTGAAATCAAGACAAGCAGGACAATATCTTGAGAATGTGGTAATGATGTGATTTTTTTTAAAAGCATAAATGAAATCTGGGTTGTATGTTTTGGATAATCAGACAGTGGAAAAGAAGTTTGAAAATTAGTGAGCATAGTAGTGCAAAGTGTTAATCTCCCTTAGGAACCAGGAGGGGATAGAATCAATAGTAGAAGTAGAGCATATAGCCTTTGTAAGAACGATACTAAAGAAAAGTAAAAGAGCATAAGAGATATAGAATGCTCAGAGAAAAATTAGGAGCATTGAGTTAAAATCGCTGAGTGACCAACTTATAGAGTGTCAGATTCATTATAGAAAAAACACTTCCAAATATTTGTTAGAATGCTATGAAAAAATAATTGACTCTCAAGAGATTATGGCATTCCCATCACTAGACATCTTCAAGTAGTTGATGTATTCCCTCTGTTGTTCCTTCCTACTCTGAGAATTTTTAATTTTGTATATTTTGAAACTGTCCTTATAACTGAATACTTTATCAGATTTATAATTGAGATTTCCAGTAAAAAAAAAAATTTGCTATTGTATAGCTTAGGTCATAGTGGCTACATGAGGATTTTGGAGAAATGGGTATTGCTAAGAATATGAAATTCCCAACACAAACTTTGCAGGACCTTAGCTAAATTATACCAATATCTACCCTCATCTAGACCTAAATTTGGCATTTTGTTTCACTGGATTAATGACCAAACTGAAGCCTCTACCTCTCCCATCTTGGATTTTTGCTAGTTTCAACTTGCTACTGATATACCGACCACAGCTGCTGGGATTTGATAACTCCTACATATACCACTTATTCTTCTAATCTTCTAGTCGTAGGGAGAAGCCACAGAATATATAGTTAATGAGTTTCAGTAAAGGGAATTCTTCATGGATTTTTCATCATTATAAAAATAGCTTGTTTTTTTTATTTTTTTCTTAGCAATCTATTATTCAATTACAAGGTGGTTACTCTTTTTTTTTTAGGATATAAAGAACCAGTCCTTCATGTTCCTCTCATCCATAAAGTGAGACTTCTTCTTTTTGTAATACTGTGTAAAATAAATCTGCTCTTCTAGGGACACAAAATGTATATAAATTCCAGCAAGGGAGATGTACACAAAAAATTATCACCCAATGAAAAATAATGAATTGAATAGCAAATGATATAGGCCAATATTTCTGAAGATTGTGATTTGAGTCCACTCAGTGTCAAGAACTGAAATTAACACTCTGAGAAATTGTACCAGGAAAGATAGAGAAGTGTTGAATTTTTTCTTATTTCTTTACAATTGTAACTCAATGTAAATGCACAAGTGAGTTAGTCTTTGAATATACTTTATTAGATACAGCTATTTTATAGTTGTTTATCTGACCACTTTTGCATAAAATCTCATTCTGAGATTTTTTCTAGCTTAGATGAACTTCATCTAGACACTTTCTTGTCTCCTCTCTACCACTGCCAGATTAGAGACTTCTTGTCCTCTTTAATTCATTTTTGGATTTCCCCTAGTCACTATTCATTGTAGTATCAGCAAAAGTATCCTCATGCATTTTCCTCAATTACTGACAGTGAATTTTCCTACATACATCCTTATATGTATGTATACATACATATATATGTATAGAGATATGTATATGTGCATACATGCATGCACATACTTATATACACCAGCATAAAATTAATCTTCTCGTTATCTTTTATATTATTTTATCTCCCTTTCTTTATATCTACCTCCATTCTGATTCAAAGAATAATATCCTATAAAGGAACTCAGAGGTAACTTAGTCTAATTGCACAGGGAGCAAAGTCCTGTTAATAATTTGCCTGGTCTTTAAGCTTCAGGGGGAAGATATTGATTAATATAAAGCTTAGGCTGTTCATTTCATTTTTGAACCACTTCAATTGCCAAATAGTCAACTTGAATAATTTATACTTCCATATCTTTGTTCATTGCAATTTCCATACTAAATAATATTGTCCCTTTCTCTTTAACTAGTCAGGGATTCCCATATTACAAGTCACTGCATTGTATGAAGCATTTCTGGCCATTCTACTTCATGTTATTCTTCCATATTGTCTGTTATAAATTAAATTCCATTAAACTTTTTGGCCAAGTGCAAGGTGCCCAAACTAAGTTGTAGCCTGGTTGCTGTAGTCATTTTGTTAGCTATATGTAATGATTCTGGTTGTCTGGGGTCAGGAGTCTGTATGAAGACAGAAATGTGGTAATCAGAATTATGTGAACAAGTACACAAGGTGTTTAGTGATAATGTTGAAGAAGGAAGAGAAAGAGGAAGGAAGGAAGGAAGGAAGGAAGGAAGGAAGGAAGGAAGGAAGGAAGGAAGGAAGGAAGGAAGGAAGGAAGGAAGGAAGGAAGGATAAAAGAAGATGAAGAAGGATGAAAATCAAAAGCAAGAGAAGAGAAAAAAAAAAGATTATTTTTCTCTCACTTCCATGATTTTGCATAGGGTATCTTCTGAAACTAAAATGAATTTGTTTTTCCCAAATTTTAGGCTCTGTAGCTTCATTTAACGCTTACCTTATTGCCAACTCCAATGAGAAAAGTGTCTGTCACATATAACTCTCAATGACCTTCTCTGATGATATTTTATTTATTTATTCTTCTAAATATTGTCCAACTTTCCAAGAGGAATTAAGGTCCTAGAAGACATGTACTATTTTCTAACTGTTTTTGCACTCACCCATGACCTATCAGAGACTCTTGTTACTTAGTAAACACTTAGGAAATACTTCTTGTATGAATGTATGAGATAACATATTTCAGGGGGTGGTTATGAGGATCAAATGAGATAATCACTGTAAAAAAGATTTGAAAATAATGGGGGTAAACCCTGAAACTGTGTCCCCTTTAATCTGTAGAAGAAGGGAGATTGGGGTCTCAGATTCTACCCTGAAAGAGCATTTGGTCACATACTCTATTGAGTTGAAAATTATCCTGGGATCACTCCCAGCTTGAACTCCCAGTTAAGTGGTCTCATTTAGTTGGAGATCTTGACCTGATATTCTTATTGAGTGGCTTGAAACTCCAAGATAAGTACTCTTTTTTCAACTGGAAATTTAGGCCTGGAGGCATTGACAGCATTGAGGGACTCTCATTCAATTTTGAATGGAAGCCCCAGCCTCAGACTGATAATAAAAGACAATTCTGAACTCTAAATCTCTGCCTTTGCTATTTCTATTATAACTGCAGGAAAGTAAGTATCTTTATAGTAATACAACCAGGATGTTTTCTTCCTTCTATGGTTCTCTCAAAACTTTATTTACCTGCTTCCTTTAACTTTCCTTCATTTATTTATTTATTTATTTGTCTAAATGCACTGCACCTTAAGTATACATTAAACAGGTTCCTTGAGAACAATGTATTTATATATATATATATATATATATATATATATATATATATATATATATATATATATATATATATATATATATATATATTTTTTTTTTTTTTTAACTTTTCATCCACATGACCTAGCAGAGTACCTTGCACAGTTTAGGTATTTTACAAATCTTTAGAGACTAAATGTTATGAAGTTCTTTTATTTTTTTTAAGGAACAGACTATTGGTCTGATTGTAGTCTCAGGAGCACAGTTCAAAGGAAGAATGATGTAAGTATAATCTCAGGGATACTGTACCAAAGCTCCAAGTAGTCTCTATCATTTCAATTGTTTTAAGTATATAATTTCTGACTTCAAGATATCTGCACAGATTCAGTTTATAAATGCTGGCTCTGGGAAGTCAACTAACTTTTACTAAACCATAAAACCAGGATGTTAATAGAATCCTAGAACTAATCTATTAGCATATCAGTAGTTTTCAAAAAATTAACAAATTAAAATTTAAAAAATCAAAATCTTTATTTGAAACTAAGTTCAAAGTTACTATTCTAAAATTAATAATCTAAACAAACTTCTAAACTGCACCCCAAAACATTTTAACTCTATAATTACACTGTCTATATTACATCCCTATATTTTTTTTTTTATAGAAAGTTAGCCAGCTACTAACAACATAATAATAAAATCTTTGCCTTTTGAATTGGGGATAGTCTAAGCCTAGAAAAACTTTTGAGAAATTTCATAACATTGGTCTAGAACCTGAACAACATTTTGGGGTTCAACTTTAAACCCCAAAACTAAATTGACAATGTGGTGTAGTTGACAAAGTAGAAAATATTGTATGTTCATGTCAGGTAAAGCAGAAACCAATAATATAGATCTAGTCATAGAATCAACACAGCTAAAACAAATGAGAAACTTCTAGGAATATTGGAGACCACTGTCTAATATGTCTTCTAAAAGTGAGGAATAAAAGAAATTGTAGATGTTTGTCTTATGTTAGAGGCCTTATATAATCTATTTTGTACAAAATATATGAATAATGAATCTTTATTCTATGACTATGAATGTTTGTATGTCATTTCAAACTAAGAAAACCAACACCTTTCAAGTGAAATACTTTATGTCTTTGGGTAACTTGCTCCTCTAGCTTTGTTCCAACCCTATCTGCCTGGTATCTCTCCAAACAGGAAAAATTTCAGGAGGCCCAAAGTTCTGGATATAAGTTAGAGATTTACTTACCAATTTGGGGAGCAGAAGTATTCCTGTGTGGCTCTCATCTACAGGCGGCACCCTAGACTATGCAATCTCAAAGAAGGAGAGTTTATTCTAAAGGCATATCCCTGTATGAGTAACTTCCTTCTTCAGGTTCCCCAACCCTGGCATTTGGGAAGAGGAACTACAGTCCTGAGGTCTAGAGCAGGCTTTATTCTAGGTTAATCGCTTTATTACTGAAGCAGATTTTCAGTCACTAGGGAATGATTGGACAGGTTTGGAGTTGAGGGATTCCAAATTGCCTGTGGGAATCTATTGACACTTTGGTTGAGCCTGAACCAACTACCTCTCTGTTTATGTTATTCCTTAAGAAGGAGAGGGACCGCAGGAGGTTGTTATCTTTCAACTCAATTATGTGATTCAGGCCTATGAACTAAAGACCAGAGGCTCACTAGAGATTGCTGGAATAAATGTAGTTAACTCATCTCCTCCTCCCCAACACACAAATATCCTCTAGGAATAGGGGAGAGTTGGTCTGAGATGAAAAAATAAAAATATTAGCCTGCAAAAAAATGAGCCTTTATTAGACCATTCTAATGTGGTGTGGGAAACAGTAGACAATGGACAGGAAACAGTATCATAGTTTAGATAGACAGAGGCTGGTCTATCAGAAGGACAGCAGAAGCTTACTTTGTTTGTTGATAGTTGAATGCAAATGGTTAAAATAATTCCAAAAATTAATGGATGTATCTATTGTTGAAGTTTTCTAAATTTCTGGTACAAAAATCAATTAAAATCTAAACCTTGATATACTTCTTGGCTCACATAAAGACAACTTTCATGACTTCTCTAACCTTGACAAAGCATGCTTTGTTCTCTAGATGCAAACCTCTATCTTCCTGTTCCCCACCCACTTTTTATATCTCCATTCCCTTACCAGCCCCAATTTTTCACTTTTTCTAAGATTCCATAGGGTTTCCTAATGGATAGCTCAATTTTAATTTTTAATTTCGAATTCAATTTCCATAACCTCATAATCTACAGCTCTCTCTTTATCAGGTATCCAACAACAACATAAACATAAAACCAAAAATTAAGACTTCTAAGTCTGACTCATTCTTGGAAGTGCTGCTAATGGAGGGGAAAGTGAGGGCAAGCCCATGTCAGGGCCTGGTATCTCGCTCTCCTGAAGTATCTTCCTCCATTCTCAAGATGGATAGAAGTAGTGAAGCTTGAAAGAATTTGATCTTTAATTGTGAACAAGACTTAAATTATACATTCTTCCAAAACTTCAAAGTATTCTGTAAAGGGACAGTGTTTCATCAAACTTGAAGGAGAAGCCAGAGACAGGAAGGAAAAAAAAAAAAAATGGTGTGTGAAAATGGGCCAGCTTCTTTACTCATGAAACCTAAGGGGCTATTTGACCAGAAATGTAGGGATCCTTCACTTACTCATTTAATGTATATTTATTAAGCACTACAGTATATTTAGAATACCATGGAAGATTCTAGAGGAGAATAAAAAATATAAAAATGAATGACTTAACTAACCTGTTATCATGAGTCTAACATTTTTATGAAGGGGATAAAATATATATGTAGATAAATATAAAACTCTGTATTATTATACCACAAGACAGAAATTTGTAAGATGTTAAAGGGAATCTCTGAATAAAAATATAATTCTGACAGTAACATAAAAGATGAAATGGAAGGAAAATGCAGAAGGATTTTCTGCATGTTTTTCAACCTGAACAATATCTACTTTCTAGATGTAATCACAAAATAGACCACTTTTTTCAGCTTTCTAGATTTTTATGACATTAATCTCTCTTCATTCTCCTCCCAGCTATCTCCTACATATTCATTTGCAAGTTGCCTCCCCCATGAAGCTATGAATTCCTTAAAAGCAAGGATATCTTCTGCCTTTGCTTTATATATCCAGTGCTTATCACAATGTCTGAAATATAGTAGGTACTAAACTAACAACTATAGGGAGTGGAGGATGACAATGTGGACCTTCATTAGATCTGTATTGGTGGGAACTGAAAAGAGAGGATGGATAAAAATATTAAAAAGGAAAGAATATAAAAATCAAAGGAGAGGAAAGACAAAAAATAGAGAGTTGTTATAACTGGAATACTGGAGAGAAATTGTTGCCACTGTCATAAGTGGTGAAATCAAAAGAAACAATTTTAGAAGGAAAAGTAACAAACTCTGGTATAGTTAGGTTCTCTGATGTGAGGATATTTGAAAGCCAAGTCTGGAGTTCCATTGTGTAGAATCAATATACATCCTTCAATGATATGCCAATTAAACTTTGGATCTGGAAAAATGAATTGCAGGAAAAAGCAACCAGTAAGGTCTAAAAATAATGTATACAGTACATGCTGAATCCAAAGATGGGTGGATTTTCAAGAAAGCAGATAAAATTACTTTTTAAAAATTATATCCTGTTACCATAGCTAGGCTGAGCCTATTTCCATTTCTTGGGAAGCCCAGAATCCTATTGAGGGCAAACAAATGGATTGAGGTTGTTGATCTATTAGATCATTTCTGAAAAAACATTTTCAGTACTTTCTCTTGGATTTGCTTGGTTCTGACCCCATAAATGACAGGATTAAGAGCAGGTGGGATCACTACATACAAATTGGCCAGAAGGATATGGATGTATGGAGGTACTTTCTTTCCAAAGCGATGGGTCATAAAGGAGAATAAGGCAGGTGTATAAAAGGCTAGGATGACACAGACATGGGATCCACAGGTGCTTAGAGCCTTGAGACGGGCATCCTGGGAGGGGAGGCGAAAGACAGCTTTAAGGATTTGCAAGTATGAAAAAGCAATGGCTATGATGTCCAAAAAGAGGATACAAATAGTGCCCAATCCATAGATAATATTAACTTTGATGCTGGCACAAGCCAATCGAGCAAGACCCATGTGTTCACAGTAAGTGTGGGGGATGATATGGTTCCCACAGAATGGTAGTCGAAGGATCAAGAACACAAAGGGAATCACTATGAGAAAAGGTCTGGCTATAATCCCAAGCCCCATCATAGTAATCACCCTGTTGGTAAGGACAGAGTTGTAATTAAGGGGGTTACAAATAGCCACATATCGATCATAAGCCATGGATACTAGCACAATTGATTCCATGCCAGTAAAATTGTGAATGAAAAACATCTGACTGAGACAGGCTCCAAAGCTAATTTCTCTCAAATTAAACCAAAAGATACTCAGCATCTTGGGGATGGTGGCTGTGGACAAGCCCAGGTCAATACTGGATAACATAGCCAGGAAGTAGAACATAGGTTGATGGAGGGTCTTCTCAGTCTTAATAACAAACAAGATAGTGATGTTCCCCACAAGTGCAATTAAATACACAATGCAGAATGGGAAGCCAATCCAGATATGGAAATCTTCTAGTCCTGGGATACCCAGCAACAGGAAGGAGAAGGGATGGAATTGTGTGTTATTGGTAGAGTGCATTCTTTGTGTAATTGCAAATGGCCACAGTCACAGGAGAATTATTCTTATTTAATTTATTGAACCCTGCTTCATGCACCCTGTCTGTTATCCTAGAGATAAATTTAAAAAAAAAATGTAAGCTTTTTTCATTCATCAAACATGCAAGTATTAGAATCATATAATCTTAAAACAGAATGAAAACTCAGAGGCTTATCCAATTTGTACCTCAGGATATAGATTCCCAATGATGGTAATCCGGATTCTATTTGAAGTTCTCTAGAAATGAGTAGTTCAAAATCTATTCTGTATAGCTGTATAGCATAAAGAAATATTCAGGAAATATTTCTTTATATAGATTTAAATGATCACTTTCTGTAATTTTCTTGCAGTTAATCTACTTCTGTGCTTTGGGATCAATTGATATCCACCATAAATTTCAACATATCTATATGCTATTCAGGACTTCTACAGGTTAAATGCCCTGAATTCCCCTATTCTTTTTATGTATTATCCTGATTATCCTTCTCTGATTGTTCTTCACATTTTTAAATTCCCTTCTCTCTATATGTCTCCAAGAACTAAACACCATTCTCCAGATACCCCCTAACAGAAGCAAAGTGTAACCATCCAAATCATTTCTATATACATTTATTAAGCACAGGATATATACATGGCATTATATGTTTGGTGGAAGGGATACAAATTAAAACAAAAATAAGCAAACAATTAAAAATAGTCTCTATTGTCAAGGATTATGCATACATTAGTGAATACAATAACCACATATAAATGAAAGGAAAGAAGAAAGGAAGGAAGGAAGGAAGGAAGGAAGGAAGGAAGGAAGGAAGGAAGGAAGGAAGGAAGGAAGGAAGGAAGGAAGGAAGGAAGGAAGGAAGGAAGGAAGGAAGGAAAAAGAGAGAGAAATGAAGAGAGAAATTAAGAACTAATTAATTAATGATGACTGGACAAATTTTACTGCATTAATATAATGGAATAATATCATAACACAAGATCAGAACACAAGATATTATTCCATTATATTAATATAGTAAAATTTGTCCAGTCATCATTAAAGAATTAATTAATTAATGATGATTGGACAAATTTTACTGCATTAATATAATGGAATAATATCATAACACAAGAAAAGATAAATGAAGAGTTAGAGAAACATAGAATCATCCATATGAACTGATGCATCTTGAAGTAAGTAGAACCATAAGAATAACAGAAATTGTAATTTGGATTATGAAATGCTTCAGTACATAGAGAGGGTAATCAGGAAAACTCATCTTCCTGAGTTCAAATCTACTTTAAGCAAATTGCTTGACCCTATTTGCCTCAGTTTCCTCATCTGCAAAATTATATGGAAAGAAAATTGCAAATTATTCCAATGTATTTGCCAAAAAAAAAAAAAAAGTCACAAAGAGCCATATGTGAATGAAAACTGACTTAATTGAATGATAATACTTTAAGCACTCACATGCTAAAAGGCAACTTCTCTTTGACCCAATATAATAACTAATCTTAGCCCCAGAGAGAAGATAATGAAACACTTGTTTCATCCTTTTACCCCACCCTAAGCTTTACAGTGGAAAAGTAGGAAACTATAAATTATTATTGTTGCATTTTCTGGCATCTGGTTATTGTACTGTTCATTTTTTAAACCGTTTTTCTTTGTCACAAATTGATGGGGAGGGGCAGCTAGGTGGCGAAGTGGATAAGAGCACCAGCCTTGAATTCAGGAGGACACAAGTTCAAATCTGGTCTCAGACACTTAACACTTCCTAGCTGTGTGACCCTGGGCAAGTCACTTAACCCCAGCCTCAGGGGAAAAAAAAACAAAAACAAAAACAAATTAATGGGGGCATATATATTTGGAAATAGTTAAACAGTTACAATAATAATAATATTATTAGTATATATATATAAATGTATATATATATATGTTTTAACATTTGTAAAACATTTTTTTAAAGACTATTACCTAATTTAATCCATAAAAAAAGATATTTGTGAATAAGGTACTTCTATGATTTCCATTTTATTGAGGAGAAATGTCCTATTGTTTAGGAGGCAGACCATGTAGCACCCACATATCTATTGTCGTAAACACTGAAGATGACTAAATCTTCAGGCTGAATAGTGATCAAGATAAAATGTAGCTTTTTCTCCGTTAGACCTGAAATAAAAAAAAATAATAATAAAGTCAATAAGAAGCTTCAAACAATAGGTAATCTCCTAGCAAATCTGGGACCAATACTTCCTACTGCAAACAAAGATAAAGATCCATCAGAGAGAATAGCAAAAGCAGAGACCTTCCCTAAGATACTACCAAGTTAATTAGATAGCTACAAGAGAAGTTGGACAGTCAAAGGAGCAACTAGCTACCAGAATCCAGGAGTCTACTACAATACTCACACTTACACAGCTTGAGTGTAGAAAGAGGGGAAGAAATTGGAAAAGAGAATTAGCATTGTTATAGCACCTACTGATGAGAGATAGGAAAGAGGGAACCCTGTTGGTCGGCACAAAGGTGGTCGCTGGGCAGGCAGGAACACTTACATGGCCAGAAAGATAACATATTTTGGGGGGAAGGGCTTCTGCAAAGAGAGAACTCCAGATTGGCTCTTTTATACCTAAAAGGGGCTTGTGGACGGTGCCCCAAGTTCTGGCAGGCTTTTCAGATAAGGAAGAAACTGTTTGTGGGAGGTTGGGGAAACCTGAGCAGATAGTGGGGGCTGAGAAAACCCAAGCCAGCTCAGATCTGGTGGGGGCTGGGCCCGGATATTGAAAAGGGTGCTTTTTGACCAGGATTTGTGAATCAAAGGTCAGTTGGGAAATCAGAAAGGAAATCTTAAAGGGACCTCAATCCCCATCACTACTATGTGTCAGGTACTGTATCAAACACTTTCTACAAATGTCTTGTTTAAGATTTACAACAACCAAGAGATTTGGTTGGTGGTAAAACTCCATTTTATAACTGAAAAAACTGAGGCAAACAGAGGTGAAAGAGGCCACATTTAAATTCAATCTTCCTAACTAGAGCCTCAGAGATCTATTGATGGCTATACCATTCAGTTATACTAGAAGATTGTGAGTTTTTAATATTCTGTACTAAGTTGACAGAGAGAGAGCTCTGAAAATCTATTGCTCAGAAACTTAATGATCCAAAAGACTTATCCTTTTTAAATGGAAGAGAGTGGAAGAACCTGAGAGAAAAATGTAGGCATGATTCAGGACTGACCACCCTACCCAAAAAGTATAACAGGCAGCAGGCCAAGTCCTGGGTCTGGCAGAAAGTCTTAATTAAGGGAATAAAAATGGAGAGAATAATAACTAATATTTATATAATGGTCTACTATGTGTCAGTCATAGTGCTAAGTATTTTCTTTACAAATGTAATTTTATTTGATCCTTATAATATCCTTGGGAAGTATGTATAGCAATTATAGCCATTGCACCAATGAGAAAACTGATGCAAACAGGTAAAAATAATTTGTTTAGAATCATACAACTAGGAAATGTCTGAGAACAGATTTTAATTTAGATCTTTATTGACTTCAGACATATACTCTATACACTATGCCTTCTATTGATCACAATGAAAAATGACTGCAAATCTAGAGAAATTAAAAAAAAAAAAAAAGGATTTTCCCATAAGATTACATAGAAAAAAATGAAGTAAATTGTTTTTTGGGGTTTTTTGGTTTGTTTGTTTGTTTGTTTTTGCTGAGGCAATTAAAGTTAAGTGACTTGCCCAGGGTCACAAAGCTAGCAAGAGTTAAGTGAATGAGACCAGATTTGAACTCTGGTTGAAGTAAAATTTTTAAAAAACAAATATGATTCTTAAAATGTGCACATGTGGGGTAGAAATTGGAGAGAGGGCTTAATGAAGAATATCAGAAAGAGGGAAAAAAAGAAAAAAAATTAGAATCTAAGGAACATATCTTAAAGTGTCTCTTAGGCAGCTGGGAAATATATAAACAAAATGTGGTATATTAATGTAATGAAAGGTATTCATAAAAAAAATGACAAAAGATACAGTTTTAAAGAATGACAGGTTCTTTGTTCTAAGTGAATGTTAAAATGAACAGAATGAGAGTAACAATTTATATAAGGACAGTAACATTGTGAAAGAAAGAAAAAACAAATTTAAAAGACTTAAGAACTCTAAAATACTATGACCATATGATTTTTAATGAAACATGTTATCTGCTTCCTAACAGAAAAGTGATGGACAAAAAGGTGGAAAGTCATATTTTTTTGGACACAGTCATTTTTCTTGACTAAGCTTTTTCATCACATTGAATTTTTTTCTCTTTCTTTAATTTGATTTTTATTTTAAAAGGAGGGACAATATAGTATCTGAAAACAAAAGGAATAATAATGCTTCTTAAAAAGGGAACCACTGTAGTTTTTTAATGTAAATTTTAAAAATGAAATTTTTTATGAAAGCTGGGAATATTTTGAGAATAATTTTTCAAAGTACTAACCTCACAAGCTTTTGAAAAGGAAAATGTTTAATGAAACTGAAAATTATTATATTGTGAGAAAAATTAGGAAGGCTGTTATGAACATTTTTTAATGATTCAAGAGTCTGATAAGATTATATCCCCAATATGGCTAACAGGACATGTGTCATGATATTTATTTAAAGACTTGCCAACAAGAATGACCAAAGACTGAGAATCTTGTTTCCCAAAACTATGGAGAGAAGGAGGAATTTTGGAGTGACTTCTAACGAAAGCACTACTTTTTTTTTTAATCTACCTATGATAAATAATGCATTTGTATGGACAATCTACTTTAGCCTCCTAGATTCTCACTAGAAAACACAATGAAGGGCGAAGGTAGCATTTATTAGATCTCTAAGTTATCACATAAGTGAGGAGATCCTTTTCAATTGAACATATAATAAACACTCATCAATCATCTACTATGGGCCAGATATTGTGCTAATCTATAATCAAAAAAAAAAAAAAAAGATACAAAAAGCAATCTTACCTTAGATGATAACATCTAATGTAAAAAATAATATGCAAACAAATATATACAAGGCAAGCTACATAGAGAATAAATAGCAAATAATTAATAGAAGGAAGGAACTAGAATTAAAAGGGATTGGGGAAGTCTCTCTGAAGGAGATAGGATTTTAGTTGGAAATTAAAGAAAAGAAAGACAGTCGGTTATTAGAGTGAAGTAGGGAGAGAATCCCAGGCATGATAGATAGTCACAAAGAGTACCAGGAGACAAAAGATAATGTCTCATTATGGGAACAGCCAGCAAAATAGTGCTACTAGATCAAAGAATGAGTATTGGAGAGTAAGAATTTTTTTTTTAATTGAAAGATAAGGGGTCAAGGTTATGAAGGGCTCTGAGCACCAAAAAGAACATTTTGCATATGCTCTTGGAGTTGATAAGAAGCCAGTGGAATTTATTAACTAAGAAAGTGATGTAATCAAAGTTTTGTGTAAGGAAAATGATGTTAGTGGCTAAATGGAAAATAGATTACAATGGGGGAAAATTGGAAGCAGGCAGACCAAATAACAGGCCATTACACTAATAATGGTGTGAGGTAATGAGACCCTGTTCTCAAATTATATGATGATATAGAGAAGAAAGGGAAGAGAAAGGCTTATTAAATATGTAGAGTTGTTTAATATTTATAAAATTATTTCTCTTTAGAAGACAGTAGGACCATCAAAGGAAGATTTACTTTACTTTGTTTCTAGTGCAGTAAATGCCTCACTTTGTAATCTCTTCCATTTCAAAGAAATTTGGAAAAAATAGAATGGAGATTCCTGGTCTTGCCATAAGATTTATTTTATGAAATTGTGATATTTAAGGGATAAGTGCAAGCAGAAGAGAAGAAGAAGATAAAACAGAAGAGAGAAGGAGGTATATTTGGAAGATACTACAAAGGTGAAATTGTCAACCCTTGGTAGCAGTTTGGCTATGAAGAATGACAAAAAGTGAAGATTTCAGGATTACTGTTATGTTGTGAGCCTAAAAGATTGGAAGGAGGGTGTTGTCCTCTACAGAAACAGAGGAAATACCAGATGGGAGAACTAGGTAATGATGTATTTTTGGTTATGATATCTACTCTTTAAAATGATAAAGAGGAAGTTGGTGATGTGAGATTAGGATCATCAGGAACAAGAAGGTAATGATTTCATGTGAGCTGATGAGATCACCAAGTAAAAAGAGAGATCCTTGAAAGAATAAAAATGTTTTAAAAGGTAAAGAAAGAATCAGAACTAATGGGAAACAATTCATGTCATGATTTTGTCAAGTGAAATTATATGATGACATAGAGAAGAAAGGGAAGAGAAAGGCTTATTAAATATGTAGAGTTGTTTAATATTTATAAAATTATTTCTCTTCAGAAGACAGTAGGAAGGAATTTCTCTTCAGAAGACATCAAAGGAAGATTTCTCTTCAGAAGACATCAAAGGAAGATTTACTTTACTTTGTTTCTAGTGCAGTAAATGCCTCACTTTGTAATCTCTTCCATTTCAAAGAAATTTGGAAAAAAATAGAATGAAGATTCCTGGTCTTGCCATAAGATTTATTTTATGAAATTGTGATATTTGAGGGATAAGTGCAAGCAGAAGAGAAGAAGATAAAACAGGAAAAACAACTGGAAGGAAAGACAAAGTTAGGGGTGGCCATAGGAAGGGCTCTTCACTTAGCATAATTTCAAATCTACATTCCCATTCTTTGAAAAGACCTATGTCCTGGAAATACAGATGCTAAGCATTTCATTGGGGGCTTGCTGGGTACTATGATTAAGCAATCATATCAATAAAGTATTGAAGAAGTCAAAAAAGATAGCCCAGCATGCAAATAATTAACAGAGAAACTCCTGAATTAGAAGAGGTCAAAGGAGATAACCTTAGACACAAATGATTAATAGAATTTAACATTCTTAAGAGAAATTCCAGTCTTATTTACAATCTTCTCAGGAATCTCTTTGATGAACAAACATCTCTATATCTGAAGGAAGCAGAAAAGTCATTTGCAAATACAAACTTTGTTTTATGATCCTGTTTCATGTATAAAATGAATCTCCAAAATTCTATTCTTTGCACTAGACTTTTCTCTGCCTTATGCCCCCTGACTTTGCTGTGGTGTCCCCTTTCAAGCAGTTTGGCCTTTCTCCCTGGAGGCCAATTGCCTGCCTGTCCTTTCCTAATCAATAAAGATTTTGTTTTATCACAGCATTGAGTAAGTGAATTCATTTGCTAACAACCCGACCTTGGTATTTTGGAGGAAGAGGAGGAGAGAGATAATTAGACAGCCAGGGAAAAGGAAGCTCTGACCCATCTTGGCCTTAGAGCATCATTTTGCCCCCATCAGTAATATGTTTTATTTCCTATTTGTCTATTAATTCCTTAGGTTAATTAATCTGGATGTCTTATGTGCTACTTGCTCCAGAGTTGTATGAAATTGTCCAGAGCAGCTGGATCCTGAAATCACTGACATTGAGTCATTGGTATGAATTGATCAGTGACTTTTTCAATCTGGGAGAATCTATACGCAAATAGTACATATAATATGCATTGTATTCTTTCTTGCTTGCTTTCTTTCTTTTTCCCCTGAGGCAATTAGAGTTAATTGCTACACAAACAGGAAGTGTTAAGTATCTCAGGTCACATTTGAACTTAGATCCTCCTGACTTCAGAGCTGATATTCTATCCACTACACCAACTAGCTGCCTGTATTATTTCTTTTATTGATCCCAGGCAACAAAATAAAACATTGTTTACACTCTGTGAGTGTCTACCTGTTTTTAGAAATGGCCTACTCAATTCACCTATTGACAAAATAGATCTTACAGTTCTTAAAATTAGGATGGACCTCTGAGAAAGATTGGAGGAAGGATATTGGGGAAAACTATGGTGATGTAAAGAAATATATCAATAAAACATATTTTAAAGAAAACTAACCAAAAGTAGAATGGGCAGAAAAGATGAAAAGCTCCCCTCATCACAGCACTTCTTTAAGCATAGGATGAATGGCCTTTGAAATCCTTTCCAACTTTAAGGTTATGTTATCTTAACTATTGTAAAATGTGCTCCTAGAGCTGAATTCTTTATAAATATAAATGTGATTTCTACTATAATCTAGCAAAATTCCATGTATAATTGCATGATTAATTCTGCAATATAAAAGTTGAGAACAGAATTAGGAATTGAAATTTTGCGGCAACTAAGAAGGAGAAAACTGAGGATCCCAGGGATGATTTGGAAAAGTAGCTGAATTTTGCCTAGACCTACCCTGATCTGGTCCTATTGTGTGTATTACATAATTTTATGGGACTAGGAACCAAATGATTGTTTCTACAATTTATTTCTTGGAATTCCCTAATAGTAATGCTTTACCCATCAGCAGCCTGAAGTGCCACAGTGACTACAAATAAATTTCTTTCTTAAATATAACATTAACTCTACAAGTCTAGCAGCAGAAGTAGATTTAAGTAAGTGGCCATGGCTTCTATCTAACCATCTTAAGTGAGAATGCTCTTTTTTTAGTTGATCTTTACCATGCCTTTTATATCACCTCAATAAATTGCTTTTTAAAAAAGATTCTAACTCTCATTCTAATATTTTGAGATGCAATGAATCAGAAATGGCTTTTCTTCTCAGTAGAGCATTATTTTCCATGTGACACTACACAAAAGATGCCTGTTTTCTTAAATACACAAAATGTACTAAAGAGGTAGTCATACAAAAAGTCTGACTGCACCATATAAAATTACTCTCATAATACAGTCTCTGAAAATCATTCTTCCTCAGTTGAACTTCAATTGGTCCCTTCTCTTTTCCTAGAGTTTTATCTAAAGATTATCTAATTTCTTCTAATATGATTTCCTCCTTGTGTTCCCCCAAGGATTATTTCCTATGCTACCATCAATCACATTTTTTTTTCCCTGAGGCAAATGGGGTTAAGTGACTTGCCCAGGATCACATAGCTATCAATCACATTCTTGTGTGACTTTCTCTATTGTTGGGACTTGATATTGTTACAGGTGCTCAAACAATATTTTAAGTTGGGTTCTCATTAAGCCCTCATTAAGATAATATAGGACATTAAGTCCTACATTATCTCCTATCCTATCAGGATAATAAATCACTATCTGCTGCATCAAAATAGAACTTCAAAACCTCTCCCATTACCCCCATATTTGAAGAATTTTCTCTATATCTGACAGATTATTGACCCACTCCTGTAAGGAGATACTGTTTTCTATTCTAGCTTTTAATAAATGTTTTTAGATAAATATGTGTGTATTAATGAATAAAAGACCATGATTAATAACCTTGAATAACTCAAAATATTTTGGAATAATAATTTCTCTCTCAGAAGGATATTAATTCCTAAAAAAAAACATATAGGGTGGTGATGAGGATCATATGGGATGAGAATAGAAAAAATGATTTGAAAAAAGAGTATATTATAGACGTTTGATGTACAAAAAGTGGAAGAAGGAAAGATGTTGAATGAGGGAGACAAGGTCATTGGAAGAAACATAAAAGAAGGAGGACTCCTGGTCAGGAGTTAACAAATGCAGATGAGAAAAAGAACCAGAAAATGCATGACTTCACAGGACCTCTAAAATAAGCAAACAAAAGAAGTTGTGGATACTTTCCTTATCATAGAGAACCTAAGCAAATGACTGAATAATGAGGTTGGTTGGTTCTCTGCCTTTTTCAATCATATTAGTTGTCTTTTTTGAATTGACTCAAATTGTGACTTTGAAGAATTTCCAAATAAAATTCTTCATACCTTTCCTAATCTCTGCTTTTAACTTCCCATGATTTCCCCTGAGTATTCTGTATCTTATCTCTGCTTAAATGTCTTCAGGTTCAGAGTTTGGGGAGTGAGTTAAAAACTGACTCACCAGGCCCTGTGCCACCAGCTGTGGAGCTCCTGTGACTTTCTTGGCTGCAGTATGCAGTATGTAGCAGAATGCTACAGTCTCTGGAACCTAAAGGAGAGAGATTTTATATCAAAATCACATATCCCTGGGAATAGCCTCCAGAATTTAGATAAGAGGCCCTAGGGCCCAGAGCAAACACTGCTCTAAATCCCTTGATTACCGAGGCAGATTGTTCTTCTTTGGGGAGTTACTGGATAGACTATAGCTGACAACCATTTGCTGTTCCTGTGAGGCAAACTTGTTTCTTCTTACATGGGAAGTTGCTGGCCAGTCTATACTAGCCTCTTCACATTTTATAGCAGTCTGTTCTAACCTTTATTTATTAGATTTGTTTTTGTTCTAGATTTAGGTCAAATTACAGCTGTAAAAACTGCTTCTAGGACCTGGATCATCCCATTGATGCTTTTAGCACACCACACTCATTCCCCTCCATGGACTAAGAGCCAGCCCTTCTCCCCTTCTTAGCAGAAAGCAGTTTTGAATGAGAGACTTTGCCCCCTGCCCCTGATGAACTTCAATGGAGGAATTGGAAATGATTGCTAAATTATTGTTAAAATTTAAACTGTATTACTGTGTGTTTAAGATTTGGGATGGAAATTGTTAAAATTGTGTAAATATTGTTGTTAAAGATGTTTCTTTCAGAGCATGTAATTATCCTAAGGACTATACTAATCTATTATGTATAGGAACTTTAATTCACTGTCAAAATTTATATTGACAATTTATTTACTTCTCTTCAGATGATTCCTTCCATAAGAATAAAAAGGGAGGAAGAGATAAGGAATCATGAAAGTTTGTGGATTTTTCTCAAAAGTACCTGAAAGTAATCCCTAGTTTTCTATTCACTTTGCCTCAGGCACTTCTGTCCCATCCTTGTCATTATGTCCCTTATAACTGAAGCTCTTCTAGTTTTGTGATGTCCATACTAGTTCTCTGGAGGGCCTCAGGATCAGTCAAGAGTCAGGATCAGTCAAAGTCCTTGGTCTTTAGGAGGAAAAGTGAAGAAGGCAGGCAAGCTCTCACGTGGCTCCTCAAAGATGGATTCTGGACTCTGGAGTCTGAAGCCTGAAGTCTTCCCTGCTAAATGTGCTGTGGCAGAGAAACTCCGACTTTCTCACTCAGCCCTCCAATCCTTCCCTACAATTACCTCAACACAATACAATCAGCAAGTGGCAATCTGAGGAGAACCATCACATCACCATATCACCTAAGTATATATTTATAGAACCATTATCTCACATTGAGTAGGTATTTAGCTTTATGTACTCCACTGGCTTAGATTCAAGTACACCTTTACAGAGTTCCATCCCTCTGTAATTATTCTAGCCCTCTACACTTTTTCCTTTTTTACTCCTTGCTTGGCTAATCATTTAAATCACTACTGGACTGTGATTGCTGGTTATGTTTTAGCTTTGAAACCCCTTATTCTATTGGAATTGCCATAACAGACTCAGTTTTGGGGATGATTTTCTGATTGCCTGTTTTTAGGAAATCTTCAAGATATAGGTACCTTGTGATTCAGTCTCTCTGATCCATTTCTCCAGTCCTGTATCCCCAGTTCCTTAATTAGTATTTTAGCATTTTCAAAGGACATTGCAGTTTAATATCAGGCCTCTAAAAGTTCATGGATTTGCCTGCTTTGATGGTCTAACTGTGTATTCTCTGACACTCTTCTCAGAAATCCAGATCCTTCCTGTATCCTAGTAGCAGCACCTGCCTGTTTTTCTGAGCAGGGATAGGTGGATCTACTCCAGGCCTCACCTTTCACCCTTTGGAATCTCTGACAATCGTGGGGTGCCCCTCTTAAGATGGGCACCATAATTGTCTTGAGCATTGCTGCTGCTCTATAATCAGGGGCTGAGTTAAGTGCACAAATGACCACAGGTCTAACTTAGATCAAATTGTCCATCTCAAACTGGATTTCCTGGTTGAGATAGTGCTCCAGAACTGAAGAGTACCTGACATGTTTGCAAAAGGGAGCCTTTGTATTGTTAATTAATTCTGGGGTTATTAGAGAGAGACTTGTCTTTGCCATAAGTCCTTGCATTTTTCTAGTTTTATTTTGGCTTATTTGCTTCACATAGGGTTGGTTAAAATTATGGTGCTAAAAATTTCCAAGTATCCTGCCTCAGTTTCCCTGAACTGTTCTGCCTCAGTTCCTTTAATTGTTCTGCCTCAATCCCCCTAGTTGCACCCCCCCCACCTCCTGACCATCAGGACTGATATAACTTAAGGCTGGTTACTCTGAGGTTATAAATTGTAAGTGTATAATCTCAAGATAAGGAGGAGTTCAGACATCTTGGCTCCTAAGTCCTCCTAAATTATCAAGAATTTCATATATTTGAACATTTATCAATGAGAAAATTCCTTGAATTCTTATAAATTTGGGTCAGTTCTCTATATATCTTAGAAATGAGGCCTTTATCAGAATATTCTTATTATCATGAAAAGATAATGACTAATGTTGGAAGGGATGTGTGGAAAAATGGGACACTAATCATTGTTAGTGGAATGGCAAAATAATCTAACCATTCTGGAGAGCAATCCAAAACTATCAAACTGTGCATACTCTTTGACTTAGAAGGACTTACTGGATCTTTTCCCAAGGAAATCATAAAGGAGGGAAAGAGACCTACATGTGCAAAAATGCTTGTAGCAGCTTGTTTTGTGTAGCAAAGAATTGGAAAAGGAGTGGATGCCCATCAGTTGACTGAACAAGTTGTGGTATATGAAAGTAATGAAATTATGATGAACAAGCTGATTATGAAAAGCCTGGAAAGATATACATGAACTTATGCTGAGTGAAACAAGCAGAACAAGGAATGTATAGTACATAATAACAAGAAGAATATGTGATGATCAACTATGAAAGATTTGACTTTTCAGTATTTCAGTGATCCCAAGCAACCCCAATAGATTTTGGACAGAAAATAGCATCTGCATTCAGAAAAAGAACTAAGATGGAATGTAAATCAACACATGCTATCTTCACATCTTTTTTCTGTGTTTTTTTTCTCCCATTTTTTTTTTTTGCTCTGAGTTTTCTCTCCCAATATGATCCATAAAGCAATTTGTATTAAAAATAAATAAACTTACTACAATATGAAAGAGAAAATATATGCCCTGATAATCTGAAAACAAAATAAAGTTCTCTAGGAGATGATTAGTTCCTTATTATGATGAGTTCAGTATAGGCTGACTTATGACAACTCTGGAACCTTATTTGGAGGTTCCTTGGCAAGGATATTGGAACACTGTGCCATTGACTTCTTCAGCTCATTTTACAAATGAGGAACTGAGGCAGAGTCAAATGGCTGACCCATCACCCCTCACCTAGTGTCTGAGGTCAGATATGAACTCATAAAGATGAATCGTCTACTTCCACATCCAATCCTTCATCACTACCTACAGGCTTCCACTATACCGTGTCCAATAACATTATTATCCCACAAGTATAGGTATATAATTCTGCTCCATATTTAGGATACATCATCATCTACCTGAGGCCTAGGTTGGTAGTTTGATTATTCCAGCCCCTGTGATCCTCCCAAAGTCCTAGGCCTAGCATACTTAAATTCAGGATCAATTTTATATAACTTTCCCCTAATTGATGAAGTATGTGGGTAAGAAAAAACCTCATTCAGGTGCATACAGTGTCACTAGTCATCCCTCCCACACACAATTTAAAATCCTGTAGTCCCCAGTATGCCCAATAATTCCCTGAAGATGGACAATCTGCTTTGGTAATCAAGGGATTAACCTAGAGCAATGCTTGCTCTGGGCCCTAAGGCCCAGTCTATTTAGACTATTTAGAAATCTAAATTCTGGAGGCTATTCCCAGAGATATGTGACTTTGGTATAAAGTCTCTCTCTTTGAAGCTCCCTCGACTGTGGTGTACCCTGCAAAGTATAAGAAGCTCAAGAGACCTTCTAGTATAGGGCCTGGTAAGTCAATCTTTAGCTCAATTTCAGAGCTCTGAATCCCCAGACATTTAATCAGAGCTTAGATACAGAATTGATAGGGAAATATGTGGAAATTAAAGGCACAGATTAGGCAGAATTTGAAGAATTCTATTTGAAAATTTTTGAATGTCATAGTTTGACAAAATATATATAGACTTAACAAGTGTGATTTTAAAAGGCACAGAACTAAACTCATTATTCAATTATCTTTTGCAGTATAATTTATTTAGTATCCACTGCTTCTTTTATTTGATTATACTTATACATCAACTCCCCCAATATCTTTTATCACTCTGCCCCCATGCTATATCCCTTTCCCCTCATATTTTCCTACAAGGTAAGATATAGTTCTATACTTCTAATTACATACATACATATATATATATATATATATATATATATATATATATATATATATATATATATATATATATATATATATATGTTATATGTGAATGTGTTATTTCTTATTTGAACCAATTCTAATGAGAGTAAGGTTCCCTAACTCACCCTCTCCTTTCCCTCTTCCCCTTCACTGTAAAAGCCTTTTATTGTCTCTTTTTTTTAATGGCAGATAATTTGCAGCATTCCCTTTCTCCATTTCTTTTTCTTCTAGTTCATTCCTCTATCATCCCTTAATTTCATCATTTAAAAAAAAAAAAAAAACTATTATCCCCTCATATTCAACTCACACCCATGCCCTCTGTATATATACTTCTTACAACCATTATAATAAGGAGAATGTTCTGAGTTACAAGTATCATTCTTCCTTGTAGGAATGTAAACAGATAAAACTTATTAAGTCCCTTATGATATCATTTTCCTGATTACTTCCTTATGATTTTCCTTATTCTTGTATGTAAAAATCATATTTTCCATTCAGCACTGGTCTTTTCATCATTAATGCATGAAAATCCTCTGTTTCTTTGAATGACCACATTGTCCTCTGAAGGTTTATACTGAGTTTTGCTGGGTAGGTGATTGTTACAATCCTAATTCCACTGCTCTCCAGAATATCATATTCCAAGTTCTCTGGTTCTTTAATGTAGAAGCTGCTAAATCTTGTGTTATCCTGACTATGGTTTCACTATACATAAATTGTTTCTTTCTGGATCCTTGGACTATTTTCTCTTTGACCAGAGAGTTCTGTAATTTGACTATCACATTCCTAGGAGTTTTTATTTTGTTACTTCTTTTAGGAGGTGATCAGTGGATTCATTAAATTTCTATTTTATTCTCTAGTTGTAGAATATAAGGACAATTTTCCTTGCTAATTACTTGAAAGATGATATCCAGGCTCTCTTTTTGTTCATGACTTTCAGGTAGACAATTTTTAAATGAACTCTCCTGTACCTATTTTCCAGGTCAGTTGTTTTTACACTGAAATATTTCACATTTTTCCTATCTTTTATTTTATTTTTTTTTGTTTTCCTTTATTGTATCTTGATCTCTTATATGATCATTACCATCCATTTGTCAATTCTATTTTTTAAGGAATTATTTTCCTCCGTAAACCTTTGTTCCTTTTTTTCCCAATTTGCCAATTTTGCTTTTTTAAGAATTCTTCTTCTCATTAACTTTTTGCACCTCTCTCAATTCTTTCCCTAATTTTTCCTCCATTTCTCTTGCTTGATTTTCAAAGTCCCTTTTGAGCTCTTCTATGGACTTCTATAGACTGATTTTCTTTGAAGCTATTTCCATAGGAGCTTTGGCTTTATTATCATTTTCTGAGTGTGTGTTTTGATCCTCCTTGTCACCATAATAGCTTTCCATGTTCAGAATTTTTTTTTCATTTTCTGCTCATTTCCCTAGCCTATTACTCTGCTTTTAAGTCTTTGTTAAAGTAGCTCTGTTTCCAAGGTGAAGGGTACAGTATCCCAAGCTTCAGGTGTTTTGTGCAGTTGTTTTCACCTTTTCTGATGAGATTTCCTGTTGATTTGCCTTTGGCTTGAAAATTTTCCACTCCATCTTTTTGGGTATACTAATGATCTAAAGTTTATTTAGAGTCATTATTTATGGAATTTGGAGCAGTTTGGGGGAAAGGTTAGGCAAGGTCCAGCCATTGCTCTCATATCAATACCTCCTTGAACTAATAATTTTTAATTGGTTTGAGCCATTTGAAATTAGTTTTTTCCTCATGTAGATAAAGAAGGATTTCAATATTGTTTTAAAATATGATGCCCAGCATTAAGCACATATTCAAGATGTGGCCTGTACACAGTATACTATGAGTAAAACTCTTATAATTTGATCCATGCTTCTATGTACTAGCTTTGACTATTCCCACATAAAAGATAGAGATTTGGGAGTGGGGGGAACAGAATTTCCCTATCACTTGCTGGACAGGTGATTTTATTGAGGCTTGCAAATTTACAGATCTTCCTGGCTTTTGATTTTTGAAGGAAATTAGTAGGAAAAAAAAGGAAAAGAGTATATATTGGATTTATTATTTTGTTTTTCCATGTGTAAATGTGTGTTATGTCTGAGATATTATGGTGATGTGACCTCATATGAGGCACCCTTTTCCCACTCATCTATGTCCCCTTTCCCTGATACACTGGTGATTTATGCTTTAGATTATTGATGGTAATACAAAACCAAAGAGGCATTTCCACCTCTCCTAAAATTGCTGTCCCTTTCAGGTAATGTTGTATCAAAACAGATCTTCTGCTGTTATTGTCATACTAGTATAGACTACTGATTCTGATCATTACTTAATAATATTTGTTGATTATTGAATTAAATGGAGGTCTCTGAATGTTCCTGATAAATTCTTTGGATCATGTACTATTTAATATGCTTTATCAGTGAAAAAAGGTGAAGTCATGGTAGTAGGTTTGCATAATTAAAAATGATTCAGAATTAAGAGACTAATACTAACTGCTAAATAACGCCAAATGATAATTACATACCTAAAAGAATTTAAGATGAAAAAATAGTCAAATCTACTATGATAATAATTTTTTAAAATGTAAAGTTTCATGATAGTCCTAAAAAAAAATTTCTACAACTATAGTTAATGTAGGATGTGAATGAATAATAATCATTTTTAAAAATAGGCATTTTTTTCTACTTGACCACAAGTTTATTATACAACATTGTAATAACATAGAAACAAAAGTTAGTCTTCAACTTTAAACTGATTTAATCAAAATATGAAGGAAGTGATAATCTACCTGTACTCTATTCTGATAATGCAAAATTTGTAATACCCTGTTCAATTTTAGGTATCACATGTAAGAATGGACATTGACATTGTGTTGACATTATCATATTGGAGCACTTTCAGGAAATATTGACAAGACTTGAAGCCTTTCCAAGCTACACTGAAGAAAGAGGCTATTTAGGTTGGGGGGAGGGGGAGACTTGGGACAATGTAATTGTCTTCTACTGTTGGAGAACTGTCTTTCATAAACTATCTTTTTAAATGGTCCTAACTAGCAAGAATTGGTAGAGATTCAATAATTTTAATCATTTGAATTAATTTAAGTGACACATTTCTAAGAATTAGCCTAATTGAAGGAGGAATGGCCTCATTTGGGAGCAGTGAATTCCAGATCACTTGAGCCCTATACTTATATGCTACATGACTACTTGTTAAGTAAATCATGGAGCTGATTTCTGTTCAGGCAAGTATTTCATGAAATACTGATCACTGATGTTTTGTCATGTTATGAGATTGTTTTATTCTAAAGGTATTTTGAAAAGAAAAAAAAAATGCCTTTTCTATATGTCTTCAGAATGTAGAAGTATGAAGTGATAGCATCTAAATCCCTTCCAGCATTTGAAGGTCCATATACAATGACTATCGCCTTCAACAGTTATAAAAAGGATGCCCTCTTCCAATAATACTCAATTCCATCCCCCCTTTTTCATCTTACTGGGAATTCCAGGTCTGGAAAATTTCCACATCCTCATTGGTTTTCCTTTTTGTGTTGTGTATCTCATTGCCCTCTTGGGAAATATCACCATATTGTTTGTGATCAAGACTGAGAAAACACTTCATCAGCCAATGTTCTACTTTCTGGCAATGTTGGCCACTATTGATCAAGGCCTATCTACAGCTACCATTCCCAAAATGTTGGGCATCTTTTGGTTCAGATTTAAGGAAATCAGCTTTGGTGCATGTCTCATTCAGATGTTCTTTATACATATCTTCACTGTGATGGAATCAGCTGTACTATCATCTATGGCCTATGATCGCTATGTGGCAATCTGTAATCCCTTGCATTATAGCACGGTCCTCACTAACAGAGTGGTGACAATGATGGGCATTGGAGTGGTGGTAAGATCTTTCTTCACAGTGCTTCCCTTTGTGTTCCTGATCCTTCGACTTCCTTTCTGTGGAAATCATGTCATTCCTCATACCTATTGTGAACACATGGGCATTGCTCGATTGGCCTGTTCTAGCATTAGAGTCAATATGATCTATGGTCTATGTGCTATTGGAACTCTAATGTTGGACATTGTAGCTATTGCTGTATCTTACATTCTGATTCTCCAAGCTGTCTTTAACCTCCCCTCCCAGGATGCTCGACTAAAAGCCCTGAGTACCTGTGGTTCCCATGTTTGTGTCATCCTGGCCTTTTACACTCCAGCCTTATTCTCTTTCATGACCCACCGCTTTGGACGGAATGTTCCTCGTTATATCCATATCCTCCTGGCCAATTTGTATGTTGTTGTCCCACCCATGCTTAATCCTGTCATCTATGGAGTTAGGACAAAGCAGATCAGGGAAAAGGTATTAAAGATTTTACTGAATACATAAATCAGAAGTGAAGCTCCCACATTTTAATTTGCACTTTCCAGGAATCTTTAGAGAATATCCACAGGATAAACATAGAAATCATAGCAGAAAATGGCTCTACCTAAGAATAATAACCCTTCATCTCTTTTTATACTTTTAAAAATCCTCTGATGATAAAATTTTTTAAATGACTAATTTTCACATTACTGGTGATGGGTACTCAAATGTTGGAGCTTTTGATGCATGATCCTTTACTCTAATTTCTAAATCCTTTTGCATCTTTTGTGCCATCATAATCTTTCACATATTTCCCTTTAGCTCCACTAAAGAAAAATTTAAAACTTTCCCTAATATGATCAATTTTGATTTTTTGTTGTTTGTTTTTTAATCTTTTTTTAGGCAAGTTGGGACTAAATGACTTTCCCAGGATCACACACCTAGAAAGTGTCAAGTGTCTGGATTTAAGTGTGAAGAGGCTGGATTTAAACTCAGGTCTTCCTGACCCCAGGGCCAAGGGTTTATCCACTAAGCTATCTAGCTTCCCCCTGTGTGATCAGTTTTGCAGACCCTTCTCTGATTCTTGTTTATATATAACTATTTGGATCCTATTAGCACATAGTATTTTTTTTTCCTTTCTCCATCATAAAAATTTTTCATGTGGATGAGTGATATGCAGTCTTTGATATCCTTTACATTTGCTCTTTACTTCTACCTAAGAGGGCAAAGTTAGGAGCCTTTAGTCAGCTTCTGGGATATTCTCCAGGCAAACATGTGTGAAGTGCATTGCTAAAGAATAAATTGAGGAGAGAAGAGAAGTGTTTCTAAAATTCCTATTGTGCTCCAAGTCCTGTGTTAAATGCTGTACAAATAAAATCTTATTTGGTCCTAACAATAACCCTGTGAGGCAAGTGCTTTTCGCACAATTTTAAAGTTGAAAAAGATCAAATAGAGTTTAAGTTACTTGTCCAGGGTCACACTGCTAAGTCTGTGATTAGATTTGGATTCATATGTCCCTGCCTCTGAACTTAGAATGCCACCTGGCTCCCCAAGGATTAAATTTCCCAAGAATTTAAAATTAGGATACTTTAAATCTTTTAATTTAAATATCCTAAAAAGGATATTAAATACTGTATTAGACTATAAAGTCATGGGCACCAATCAAAGAGAAGTTGAAACTGACACAGACTTACTAAAAAGCTCAGAATGTTTTAATAGATAGGAAACCCAAGTTGAAAAATGTGGAAGAGGAAGAAGGTGATAAAAAAAAAAAGTAAGTTATGGATGATTAGGAAGGGCTATGTAAGTAGTGAAAGTAAGATAAGGAGATTTTGGGCAAAAGAAAACAGTGTAGTTATTATTTACTACAATATAGTCAAACAGGATGTTTATGTGTTGATGAGAAGGCTCTCTATAAAACTAAATAGAGATTAATCTTAAGCTGTACTTCAACAAAATAGAAACCTTCTCTATTTGACAGTTTCATGAAGTCCAAATCACAGAATCACAGAACCTCAGAGTTAAAAAATGTCTCTGTGGCTACCTAACCCAAATCACAACTAGAGAAGAGTCTTAGTCATTTAACCTCCACTTGAAGATCTACAGAGAGCAGGATTCTACTTCCCCTTTCACTATATCACATAGACAGTTTATATTTGTTGAAAGTTATAATTATTTGTTCTCACTCACCTGAAGTATTATTTTCTGTAACTTCTGCCCATGACTCTACCTCTTGGGGTTATGGAACCAGCGGATCCTAAAGTTGATTATATCAAGTTTAAAAGCTTTTGTACAAACAACACTAATGCAGACAAGATTAGAAGGGAAGCAATAAACTAGGAAAACATTTTTACAGTTAAAGGTTCTGATAAAAGCCTCATTTCCAAAATATATAGAGAATTGACTCTAATTTATAAGAAATCAAGCCATTCTCCAATCGATAAATAGTCAAAGGATATAAAAAGACAATTTTCAGATGATGAAATTGAAACTATTTCTACTCATGTGAAAAGGTTTTCCAAATCATTATTGATCAAAGAAATGCAAATTAAGACAACTCTAATACCATTATATACCTGTCAGATTGGCTAAGATGACAGGAAAAGAAAAGAATGAATGTTGAAGGGGATGCTTCTACTGGGCTTATATCCAAAAGAGGTCCTAAAGGAGGGAAAGGGGTCCAAATGAGCAAAAATGTTTTGGCAGCCCTTTTTGTAGTGTCAAGAAACTGAAAATTGAATGAGTACCCATCAGAATGGCTGAATAAATCGTGGTATGTGAATGTTATGTAATATTATTGTTCCATAAGAAATGATCAGCAGGATGACTTCATAGAGGCCTGGAGAGATTTACATGAATTGATGCTATGTGAAATGAGGTTTTTTTTGTTGTTTGCTTGCATTTTGTTTTCTTTCTCATTCTTTCCCCTTTTTGATGTGATTTTTCTTTTGCAGCTTGATATGTGTATAGAAATATGTATAGCAGAATTGTACATGTTTAACATATATTGGATCACTTGCTGTTTTAAGGGAGGGGGTGGGGGAAAGGGAGGGAAAAAAATTAGAACACAAGATTTTGTAAGATTGAATGTTGAAAATTATCCATGTATAAATTTTGAAAATTAAAAGCTTTAGTTAAAAAAAATTCACCTTCCTCTTCTCACACACTCCCCATTGAAAAAATAAAAGAATAGAAAACTACTTTTCATTAATGTATCATAAAGCAAAATAAATTTCCATATTGACAATCTATCTTTCTTCTCCCTCACTCTCTGTTCCAGCTAAAGTAATGGACAAATTTGCCTGCTCTGTGTTTTTGCATAGATTATAAATGTTTTCCCTACTAATCATCTCTACCTCTTAAAACCTATAACCCTTTTTCAGGATCAACTCAAATATTACTCGAATGATGGTTTCCTGATGATCTTAATTGATTGACTCACTTCTCATTATATATAAACAAATATTTTCTTATTCATACACATGTCATTTTCCCTCTAGTAGAAACAGAGCTCCTTAACAGGAACAGCTGTTTCATTTTTGCCTTTCTCTATCCAGCAACAAATGAAACACCTGGGATTTAGTAGAAACTCAGTAAAAATTTCTTAACTTTAATTAAGATACATACACAGAAGCACACACCAACATATACTCAAACATATGCCGGGGAAATAACACTTGCAAATGGGCATGTATGCATACTCAGGATATTTAGTGCTTTGCAGGTCTGAACAACGAGAGATGTGACTTAGCTCTCAATTTGATTATGCTACTTTATAATGTGGAGAGTCACTTAACTTGTCTATATTTAAGCTTCATAATTTGTGAAATGAGAAGGTTGGTCAAGAAAAAGGATTTTAAATTTTTTTTTAGTTGTTTTAAGATTTTAGTAATTTAATGAATCCTTTGGCAGTCTGAAGAAATCCATGGACAGCTTCTCAGAATGAGATCCTTAAATTCTTAATTAATCTGAAATGTTCACTTTAATTTGGAGAATAGTGAAAATAAATGGGGAATTCCCTTCCCCCTCACGTTAGCTTCCTTAATTCTTTCATTCTATTCATGTACACTCCAAAGGTATGTAGAGTTTATGTTAAGAATTCTTAGTCAAAAAACGATACTATATGAAGATGTATTCTGATTGAAGTGGATATCTTCAACAAAGAGAAGATCTAATTCAGCTCCAGTTGATCAATGATGGACAGAATCAGCTACACCCAGAGAAGGAACACTGGGAATTGAGTGAAAACTGTTTGCACTATTGTCTTTCTACTCAGGTTACTTTTACCTTATGAATCCAATTCTTACCATGCAACAACAAATTCAGTTATACACACATATGTTGTATCTAGGATATACTGTAACACATTTAACATGTATGGGATTGCCTGTCATCTAGGGGAGGAAGTAGAGGGAGGGAGAGGAAAATTAGGAAAAGAAGTGAGTATAAGGGATAATGCTATAAAAAAAAAAAATTACCCATGCTTATGTACTGTCAAAAAAAATTATTATAATTATAAAATTAAAAAATAAATAAATAAAGAGAATTCTCAGTCAAGGTCTTCTTTAATATCTATTCCCAATCTGATTCCTATGATTCAATGGTTTATATGTACATATGTGTGTGTGTGCATTTTTTCTTTTTATTTATTTTCTTTTTTATTTATTTTCATTTATTTTAACAGTTTCTTTTTCTAAATACATGCAAAGATAGTTTTAAATATTCATCTTTGAAAAATTTTGTGTTCCAAATTTTTCTCCCTGTCCCAATCTTTTCTATAGATAGCAAGGAATCCAATATAGGCTAAATGTGCAATTCTTAACATATTTCCATATTCATCATGCTATGCAAGAGAAATAAGATCAAAAGGTGAAAGAAAATAAAAACATGAGAGAAAATATTATATTTTGATATACATTCAGTCTTCATAGTTCTCTCTCTAGATGTGCCTAACTCCATCATAAGTCTACTGGAATTGCTTTAAATTATTGTGCTGTTGAAGAGCCAAGTCCATCACAGTTGATTATCCTATAATCTTGTTATTGCTGTATACAATCCTCTTCACTTCATTTAGCATTTGTTCTTGTAAGTGTTTCCAATCTTTTGAAATCAGTTTGCTCATCTTTTCTTATAAAACAATCATATTTCCTTACATTCATTAGTCATTCCCAACTCAGTTTTCAGTTTTGCCACTTACAAAAAGGGCTACTATAAACATTTTTGAACATGTGGGTCCTTTCACCTTTTTAATGATCTCTTTGGGATGCAGATGTCATGGGATTTTTCAAGAACAAAGGACAGACAACATAAACAGTGAACAAGTTTGAGGATGCCAATCATTCTTCTGAGGCCTCTCACTGGCCTGTTAGTCATCATCCTCCTGCCTTATTCTTATTGTCGTTCTGGATATTCCACAGGGATGACTTCTCAATTTCAGGATTTCAATTTGAACCTATAATAAATCAAGCCATGTCTACATATTACAAGAGACAACTAGATATATATATCTTCTTTCACATAAACATGTCCTTGCCTAAATGATCTGTAGTTTCACAAAAGCCTTCAGGAAGACAACTTTCCTATTTTTTAATAGTCAAATGTAAAGGGCTGAAACTCTGAGTTGATGCACTGAGGTTTGACAACCAAGTATTTAAGGCTAATAACCGATTGGACAATACTCTATTAGAATATGCTTGGAAAATGGCCCTTCCCACAATTCTGTGCTGGCCCTATTGTTTGGTGTATATGGGAATTGTGGGAAAGATTAGGGGGTAGAACAAGACAAGCCAGAGTCACTTTTGGGCAGGAGACTTGCTTATCCTGACTCTGGCTGATTCTAAGGTATCCAGGGTGCTAATTCAGTTTTCATATCAAAGTCAGAACAGAAACATTAATAAGAAGCCACAGAGAAGAAAAAGAGAACATCTTTATCACAGGTTCATAAATCCTTACTTTAAAAGTAAAAAAAGATGTTAGAGGTAAACAAGTCCAACTGTTTCATTGTATAAATGAAAAAAATTAAGTCCCACAGAGATTAAGTGACTTTTCCAGGGTCACAAAGGTATTGCATAACAGTAGAAGGCTTCAAACTCAAGAATTCAAACCTTTGCCTTTGAATTATGTTTTCTATCCAATTTTGAGAGTTGGCTAGACTTCTTACAGAATTAGTGAATTGGAAAAAGTAAACAAAAAGTAATTGGAAAAGGTAAACAATTCCAAATAAAACAGAATTAGTGAACTGGAAAAAGAAAATAACTCTCTAAAAAATAAAATTGGTGAAATGGGAAAAAATTCCATAGAACAAAACAACTCATTTAAAAACTAGAATTTCATATTCTGAAAGGCTAAGGAACTTGATATGCAGCTAAGAATAACTTACCCAGCCAAAATGGGCATTTTTTTCCAGGGAAGAAGATGGACATTCAATGAAATAGGTGAATTTCATCTATTTCTGATGAAAAAAAACAGAACTAAACAAAAAGTTTGATTTCCAAATATAGGACTCAAGAGAAACATAAAAAGGTAAAAAGAAATCTTGGGAACTATATTTCTGTTATAAAGATATATAAAGAACATGTATATAATTTGTTCTAGAAACTAGAAGTGGAAAGGAAATTGTACCAGAAAAAGGGTAAAGTGGGGGTACTACATCTCACAAAGAAGCAAAAGAAACCTATTATATCTGAGAGAAAGAAGGGAGGGGAATGGACATAGTGTGTATCTTACTCTCATCAGAATTGGATTAAAGAGAAAAATATTTGATTTACGGAGAAACTTCTACCTCATTGAAAAGTGGGAGGGGAAAAGTGAAAAAGGGAAGAAATAAGCTAAGAGGAGGGAATACAGAAATTGTGAGGAAAAGGGTTAAGAAAGGGGGAGGAACTCTAAGGTGGGAGGAGGGATATTAAAAAGGGAGGACTGTGAGAAGCCAGTGGGATTCTAAAAAGGGAGGGCAGTGAAAAGCAAGTGGTGTTCACAAGTTTAATACTAGGGAGGGGGATAAGGGAGAAGGAAAGGAGAAAAGCATAAGCACGGGTTAACAAGATGGCAAGTAATACAGAAATGGTCATTTTAAACATAAATGTGAATGGGATAAACTCCCCATAAAGAGGAAGAGATTAGCAGACTGGATTAAAAGCCAGAATCCTACAATATGTTGTTTACATGAAACACACTTGCTTGAAGCAAGGCGATACATACAGAGTAAAGGTAAAAGGTTGGAGCAGAATGTACTATGCTTCAGATGAAGTCAAAAAAGCAAGGGTAGCCATCTTGATCTTAGATCAAGCAAAAGCAAAAATTGATCAAATTAAAAGAGATAAAGAAGAGCACTATATCTTGCTAAAGGATAGCATAGATCATGAAGCAATATCAATATTAAACATATATGTACCAAGTGGTGTAGCATCTAAATCTTAAAAGAGAAATTAAGAGAGCTTCAAGAAGAAATAGACAGAAAAACTATAATAGTGGGATATCTCAACCTTGCACACTCAGAATTAGATAAATCAAACCACAAAATAAGAAAGAAATCAAAGAGGTAAATAGAACACTAGGAAAGTTAGGTGTAATAGATCTTTGGAGAAAACTAAATGGAGACAGAAAGGAGTACACTTTCTTCTCAACAGTTCATGCAACCTATACAAAAATTGACCATATATTAGGACATAAAAGCCTCAAATTCAAATACAGAAAGGCAGAAATAATAAATACATCCTTCCACAATGCAATGAAGATTACATTCAATAAAAAGCCAGGGGTTAAATAGACCAAAAAATAATTGTAAACTGAATAATCTCATACTCAAGAATGATTGGGTGAAACAGCAAATCATAGCCATAATTAATAACTTTACCCAAGAAAATGACAATAATGAGGCATCAAACCAAAGCAGTAATAAGGGGAAATTTTATATCTCTAGAGACTTACTTGCATAAAATAGAGAAAGAGAAGATCAATGAATTGGGCTTGCAAATAAAAATGCTAGAAAAGGAACAAATTAAAAACCCCCAGTCAAACACTAAACTTGAAATTCTAAAAATAAAAGGAGAGATTAATAAAATTGAAAGTAAAAAACAATTGAATTAATTAATAAAACTAAAAATTGGTTCTATGAAAAAACAACAAAAAAGATAAGCCCTTAGTAAATCTGATTAATAAAAGTAAAGAAGAAAATCAAATTGTTAGTCTTAAAAATGAAAAGGGAGAACTTGCCACTAATGAAGAGAAAATTAGAGCAATAATTAGGAGTTACTTTGCTCAACTTTATGCCAATAAATTTGATAACTTATATGAAATGGAAGACTACCTTCAAAAATATAGCTTGCCCAGATTAACAGAGGAAAAAGTAACAATCTCCTCTTAGAAAAAGAAATAGAACAAGCTATTAATCAGCTCCCTAAGAAAAAATCCCCAGGACCAGATAGATTTACATATGAATTCTATCAAACATTTAAAGAACAATTAACTCCAATGCTATATAAACTATTTGAAAAAAATAGGGATTGAAGGAGTCCTACCAAATTCCTTTTATGACATAGACATGGTACTGATACCTAAACCAGGTAGGTTGAAAACAGAGAAAGAAAATTATAAACGAATCTCCCTAATGAATATTGATGCTAAAATCTTAAATAAATTATTAGCAAAAAGGTTATAGAAAATTATGCCCAGGATAATACACTATGACCAAGAAATATTTGTATCAGGAATGCAGGGCTGGTTCAATATTAGGAAAACTATTAGTATAATTGACTATATAAATAACCAAATTAACAAAAACCATATGATCATCTCAATAGATGCAGAAAAAGCATTTGATAAAATTCAGCATCAATTCCTAATAAAAACACTTGAGAGTATAGGGATAAATGGACTTTTCCTTAAAATAGTCAGGAGCATATATTTAAAACCAACAGTAAGCATCATATGTAATAGGGAATAAACAGGAACCATTCTGTAAGATTAGGAGTGAAACACTGTCACTATTATTGTTCAATTGTTCAATATTGTATTAGAAATGCTAGCCTTGGCAATAAGAGTTGAGAAAGAGATTAAAGGAATTAGAGTAGGTAATGAGGAAACCAAATTATCACTCTTTGCAGATGATATGATGGTTTATTTAGAGAATCCCAGAAATTCTACTAAAAAGCTTAAAAATAATTCACAACTTTAGCAAAGTTGCAAGATACAAAATAAATGCACATAAATTATCAGCATTTTTATACATCACCAATAAAATCCAATAGCAAGAGATACAAAAAAGAAATTCCATTCAAAATAACTGTTGATAGCATAAAATATTTTGGAATCTATCTACCAAAGGAAAGTCAGGAATTATATGAGCAAAATTACAAAACACTTGCCACAAAAATAAAGTCAGATTTAAATAATTGGAAAGACGTTCAGTGTTCTTGGATAGGCTGAGTGAATATAATAAAGATGACAATACTACCTAAACTAATCTATTTATTTAGTGCTATACCAATCAGACTCCCAAGAAACTATTTTAATGACCTAGAAAAAATAACAGCAAAATCCATATGGAAAAACAAAAAGGTCAAGAATTTCAAGGGAATTAATGAAAAAAAAAATCAAATAAAGGTGGCCTAGCTGTATCTGATCTAAAACTATATTATAAACCAGTGGTCACCAAAACCCATTTGGTATTGGCTAAGAAATAGATTAATTAATCAGTGGAATAGGTTAGGTTCCCAGGACGAAATATTCAATAACTATAGCACTCTACTGTTTGACAAACCCAAAGATCCCAACTTTTGGGATAAGAATTCACTATTTGACAAAAACTGCTGGGAAAACTGGAAATTAGTATGGCAGAAACTAGGCATGGACCCACATTTAACACCATACACCAAGATAAGATCAAAATGGGTCCATGATTCAGGCATAAAGAATGAGATTATAAATAAATTAGAGGAACATAGGATAGTTTACCTTTCAGACTTGTAGAGGAGGAAGGAATTTGTGACCAAAGAAGAACTAGAGATTAACTAGAACTAGAAATTAATCACAAAATAGAAATTTTTGATTATATCAAATTAAAAAGCCTTTGTACAAACAAAACTAATTCAGACAAGATGAGAAGGGAAGCAATAAAGTGGGAAAACATTTTTACAGTTAAAGGTTCTGATAAAGGCCTCATTTCCAAAATATATAGAGAATTGACTCTAATTTATAAGAAATCAAGCCATTCTCCAATTGATAAATGGTCAAAGGATATAAAAAGACAATTTTCAGATGATGAAATTGAAACAATTTCTACTCATATCATAGGGTGTTCCAAATCACTTTTGATCAGAGAAATGCAAATTAAGACAACTCTGAAATACCACTACACATCTGTGAGATTGGCTAAGATGATAGGAAAAAATAATGATGAATGTTGGATGGGATGCAGGAAAACTGGGACACTGATACATTGTTGGTGGAGTTGTGAAAGAATCCAGCCACTCTGGATAGCAATCTGGAATTATGCCCAAAAAGTTATCAAAATGTGAGTACCCTTTGATCCAGCAGTGTTACTACTGGGCTTATATTTCAAAGAGATTCTAAAGAAGAGAAATAAAAAGGACCAACTTGTAAACACACATATATAACAATATCCAACAGGGTACTTAGCAAACAGAGCTTTGTGCTTAAAAAAGAAAATATGTAGATTCAAATCCTGCTTCAGACATTCACTACCTATGTGGGCCCAGGCAAATCACTTAACCTCTCAATCTCAAATCTTTTATAAAATGAGTTAATACTGGAACATCCCTTATAGCATTATTGTAAAGATAAATCAAATATTTTAAAGTGCTTTCTAAACCTCAAAGTGACACCTAGGAGGTGTAATGGATTAAAGCAAGTAGATAAAGCCTGGAGTCAGATTTAAGTCCAAATATAGCCTTAAGGTCCTAGATGAGTGCTTCTAATGAAGTGACTTAATCTTTCTCTGCTTCATTTTCATCAGCTATAAAATATGGATAACTATTAATAGTACTTATCCTAATTCATGAAGATAAAATGAGATAACTTTTGTAAAACCTTTTGTATAACACTTGGACATAGAGGTCATGGTTTCATCCCTCTTACCTAAATGTGAATTATTGTTATTCTCAGGATTTCCATGCCAAAAACCACCCTTTTCTCTCTTTTTTTAAAAATTTATTTATTTATTTATTTGTTTTTTTAGGAGATAACCTGTTTTCCAGAGCTAAGGCCCAGAAAGCAAACTGTTCCCAGAGTTTGGCATAGAAACAATCCTTTGTGTACACTATTTGGATGAAGTTTGGGTAGTAAAATCCCAGAACTCTGTGTGTGTGTGTGTGTGTGTGTGTGTGTGTGTGTGTGTCTAAATATATAATATGTCAACAGCAGGTCTCCTCTAGTTTCTAGACACATGTATCTAGTTTCCCTCTTCCAATGAAATAAAGAAAGCCTTTTTTTTTTTTTAACTTTTTTAAGCCCTGTTATCTTTTTTACTTTTTTTAAATTTAATTTCTTAGAATTAACGATGGTTTTGATAAACTGTGATAAACCTCTTTTATATTTTTCAGAGCTAAATGTATTTGGAATAGCCGGTATTTTTAGCATTAACAGTGATTACATAACCTCTGTAACTCTTTGCTAATTTATTTTTGGAGCTGATATCATTACTGTTATTAGTAAAACCACTAGTCATAACTATTACTGTTACTATATAATACTTTTTTATTACTTCCATTTTTTTCTGGAATAAAATACAGAATCCTTTATTTATAAATTAAAGCCCTTAATAATCTTATACCATACCATTTTATTTGTCATTAATTTTTAAAGTAAATTTTATTTTATTTTTAACAAAAATTGGCCTTCTACTTTGTCTTACATACTTCCTGTTGAGAAAACAAGAAAAAACAAAATTCCTTTTAAAATATGTATCATAAAGTAAAATAAATTCCAATATAGACAGTCTACATTCTCAGCTAAAGGAATGGACAAAATATTCTAATTCCCTCCTTTGTGCTTTTGAAAGGCTCTGCTCCAATGCATGTCATGTCCTCCCTATTAATCATCTCCATCCCTTAGAAGTTCCAAATTCCTAGATTCAGCTTAAATGTCACTGAAAATTTAGTGATTTGACCTCTTATTCATTATATTTTTATTGATTTTTATAAATATTTACTTATTCACATACATTTCATTTTCTCTCCAGTAGAAAGTAAGTCCCTTGAGGAGAGGGACTATTTTATTTTTACTTTTGTACAACCAGCTACCAATAGATCACTTTGCTTTTAATAGACACTCAATAAGCATCTCTTTACTTGCATTGAATTACATGCACAAATTCATACCCAACGTAACACCTGCAAAGAGGCATAGCTACACTCACTATATATTCAGTGCTCTTCTTGGCCTAAGAGTCTAGAGATAATACTTATCTCTCAGCTAGACCATGATATCACTGTGTAAAATATGGGGGTTGAAGGGAGAAGGTAAAGGGGTAGAAGGATGCAGTATGGATTAGATCAGGATTTTTTAGACTTTGTGTTGTTGTTTCAGAGAACCCTTTAGTATTTTAGGATGTAATGCTGGAGAAACTGAGGCAAGACAGAGTAAATTGGAAAAAACAATTAGGGTTTTTAATATTTTAATAGTAGAGAATATGGACTAGCCATAGCAAGCCAGCTTGGATGAGACTCTTGTCACAAAACATCAAGCAACCAGCAAGTAATTCCAGAGACTTTTATAGGGCTCCAACTATCAGGGAAACAAAGACAAGAGGGGGCACAGAGAACTGGATGAGTGGGAATTCCAGAAGGACCAAAACTTTTTTAATTCTGACAGGTTGGGGCTCAAGAAGATGGTTGAGCAGGAAACAGGATGTCTGAGACCAGGAGATACCCAAATATTTGAGATAAGCCATCTGGAGTTTTATGACTCTTTGAAATGTGAAAGTGACCCGAGGCCCTTATGTCCCAATGGGGCAAAGAAGAGAGATTGTCACAGAAATACTGAGGCAGAACAATTCAGGGAAACTGAGGCAGGGAAATTGAGATATTACAATTCAGGGAAATGAGGTATTTTATTCTTCTCTGAATGATATTTTGTTTCATACATTTTATAGTCATAAATGGCTAAAATGTTCAATTTAATTAGTAAAAATAGAGGGAATTTTTTTCCTATCTCTAAAGTCATTGATTTCCTACATTCTATCCATGAAATACTTCAGGGATCTGTAGACTCTGCTAAATTAAGAATTCTTCATCTAGAATCTATTCCTAGTCTCATTTCTATTATTCAATGATTTATATATATTTATATATATGATTTACATATATATATATTTCCATTTGAACACATGTAGTACTTTTTATTCATGTACTTATAAACACATCTACAAATACTGCAGCAGTTAAGGTTGGAATTTGAGAACACCAAATATTTTATTCTCAGGGCTCTCATTGGCCTGTTCACCATCATCCTTTTGCCTCATTCTGTTGTTGTTCATGATCTCTCACAGGGATACCATCTCAATTCCAAGGTTTCAATTTTAACTTTAATGAATCACATAAGGTTTAAATATTGACAAAAGAGATCTCAACTTCCTCCCTTCACATAAACACATCCCCTCCCAAATAACTTGCAAATATTTCATAAGAAACTTCTGGAGAAAAAAAACTCCCCTGCCTTTTTTGTCAAGTCCAGGAAAGAAGTATTACTTAGGGATCACAGGAGGTGAAAAGAGCATCATTGTTACAAGTTCATAATTCTCTACCTTTAAAGCCAAAAAAGACTTCAGAGGTCATGGAGTCCAACTGGCTCATTGTATAGATAAAAAAATTAAGTTCTACAGAGGTGAAATTACTTTCCCAAGATTATGAAAATAATTAAGAGGCAGAAACAGGATTCCAACTTAAGTTCAACATTTTTCCTATTGAATCATGTTGCCATTCAATGTTAAGAATAGACAGGCTTCTTTTCACAGGCTCCATAACTACACTGAATCATAGATACACACAAATCCTCACATATACACAATGTGTGCATACATATGCACACACATTTACATAAATATACATATGATCATCAACTCTCCCCAACAATGATTCACTCTTCCCTTTGTTTTATTTTATTTTCTTGATCTTCAGTTTTGTCATTTTGATGATTTCATACATCTTTAATATTTTAGATAAAATACTCAAAATGTGACCTATTTGCAAGACATCCCTAGGAATTACAAAGGATGGGCAGGGGTAATATATTTTCATCATGTAAGGTGAACATAGAAGGGATAACCATATATAAGATGATCCCAGTTGAAATTTGAATGCATATTTCTCTCCTCAAATTGTCCACCTAGTATTGTGGGATGATCTTTCCTCTATGGCTATATAATTCAATCTTTTAATGTTCTTTTTTCCTCATGAAAATTTATGGAAAGGAGCACATTTCTAATAGTATAAAGTTGCAAAATATGTCTATAAAGTAAGATGGATTTGCAGAAACTTTCTTTATTCCCAGTTCTCATGAATCAAAGTTGTTCTATAAAACAAGGGATTATTTAACTGGAAATTAATTTTATCCCATATATTTAAAACTATATTGAGGCTTCAGAATGCTAAATTTAAAATATAAAAATCTGGATATAAATCCAAGCTTGACCTTGTTTGACCTAAAGCAAGCTTTGTTTGTTTGTTTGTTTTAAATTTGCCTAAATTTTTTTATCATTTAAATGAGGGATTGGGCTAGTTTAGATTCTGTCTAAATTACCTCCTAATCGCATAATTTCTTTATTATATAGAGATTTGAGGTATCCTTGAAAATTATCTCTAATTAGCAAATAAGACTAAAGTGATTATCCAAGGCACATAGAAGTTTCAGGATTTAGTTAGAGTGAGAGTCAGTAAAAGGTGGAACTTGAACATGAGTTATCTTGACTTCAGTCTAATTCATATCCACTACACCATATTTTCTCATTTGTTTAACATCCCAGATCTCCCTTAATTATAACAAAGGACAATTGAGATGGGAATATCACACTTCTTTTTTGGGGGGGAGGGGGAGAGGTTATGTGGGGTGAGGTATGAGGGGCAGGTTATCCAGATATATATAAATAGATTTAAATCTATTCTCTGCAAAAGTATATTTCTGTCATCATCATCATCATCATCATCATCATTAATAATCATGAATTAGCCTATCTAGTAAGTTTAAAACTCACCTTAAACACTTCATAACTGTGGAATTGTTTTGCCTCATTATAAAATTTAGTTAGTTCTAGGCATCTCACAGGATGTTTGGAGGAAAGAATTTTGTAATTCTTTAAATTCTATTGAAAGTGATTTATTTTATATAATCCTAATTAAAGTATTCTGATTTTATTCCTTATTCTAGTCAAAAGAGTTCTCAGGTATCCTCATTTCATTTATATAGTAAAGATTCTTTATCTCCTCAGGAGAAAAATACTTCCAATACTATGATTTCATGATTTCAGCATTTCATTTTGTTTTACTTAATATAAATAAATCTATATAAATACTTATTTCTGGAGTACACTGTTTTAAGTACAGAATTTTAGTGGGTCAAGTCATTTTATCTATCTGTAATTTATTTCTTGCTTGTATGAAAATTTAATCCAGGTGATATAAATGATGTTGTTCAAGAAATGGATGAATAAAAAAGGAGATACTGTGATCACCAGTGAGAATAATGACACCTGAAAGAGATACATCATGTATTTCAAGTTACCTTACAAAGTCGAGAGAAGAATAAAGAAGACACATCACATTTTGTGAACCACCTGTGATGAATATTTTAGAGATATGGGAAAAAATTCCTCAGGATGAGCATAGAGGGGATATCTGTAATAAATTTTACATATATGACATTTTAAACCTAGACAGAGGTAGGGCATTACTATTAATAAATACCCAGGATGATTGGAAATACCTTTTGTAAAACATCAAATCCAAAATTCCTGAAATGTCAGTGATTATGTGGCTTAATCTTTCCATGAGCAGAAATCCATCCACAGAGTTCTCAAAAATTCTGATTTCTGAGTGAAGTCTTCTAAGGAAGGAAAATTCATTTATCTAATGAAAAAAAGTCATTGCTTTTTTTTTTTTTTTTTTAGTAGCTCTAATTCTTAGGAAGTTATTTCTATAAAAGCAAATTGGAATCTGCCTCTATGCTACTTCCATCCTTTCTTTCCTTTAGGACCAACTCAGTCTGATAGGATTTCCATGAACCACCTTCTACTTTCCTGCTTCATCTTCAATCAAAGCACCTTATTCTGTCAAAGTACAAGACATGATATAAACAGAGCAGATATGATTTGCCAAACATTCTCTGACCCTGACTCAGACTCTGATTCTGAATCACACCATTTTTGCCCTGCAAAAAAAAAAAAAAAAAAAAAAAAAAAAATTCAAGATATGGATAAAAATATCTTGTTAATAAAAATTTCCCCAAAAAAGGCAAATACAACGAATGTGGTCTCATATTTTTGCTACTGGTGAGGTGTTCACTGGTACTTTAAACTGTTAAGAAATACCAATTCTTTCAAGGAACTGAACTACACAGAACACTCATTTGGCAGTGACCAATTCCCTATATTTTAGGAAAGCAATAAAATCTATTTGCCAGTGAATGTTCGGAGCACCCGCTCTCTGATTTGCTTAGTTCTTACACCATAGATTACAGGGTTAAGTGATGGTGGGATGACCACATAAAGGTTGGCAACAAGAATATGGACATATTGAGGGATGTGGCGGCCAAATCTATGAGTGAGAAAAGAGAAAAGGGAAGGTGTATAAAAAACACACATAACTCCTACATGTGAACTGCAAGTACTAAGTGCTTTCAGTCGAGCATCACGAGAAGGGAGGCGAAAGACTGCACGTAGAATGTAGCAATAAGAAATTCCAATCAGAATCAAATCCAAGATCAGAAAAGAGGCAACAAAGAGCCCATAAATGGCATTGATACGAATGTTGGCACAAGCAAGTTTGGCGATGCCCATGTGTTCACAGTAGGCATGAGCAATGATACGAGTCTGGCAGAAGGGAAGGCGGTAGGTCAGGTAAATGATGGGCAGCATAAGTACAACAGGGCGTAGAAAAATGGCCACCCCAATACCTGCCAGTACATTGGTTGTCAGAATGGTTGTGTAGTGAAGTGGGGCACAGATAGCCACATAACGATCAAAGGCCATAGCTAATAGGACAGCAGATTCCATACCGGTGAAGGTGTGAATGAGAAACATCTGAGCCAAACAGGCCCCAAAGCTGATTTCATGGGCTTCGAACCAGAAAATTCCCAGCATCCGAGGCACAGAAGATGTGGACAAGGCCAGATCAATACCAGACAAGATGGCCAGAAAATAGAACATAGGTTCACGGAGTGTTCTTTCAACCCAAATCACCAATAAGATGGTGACATTGCCCATAAGAGCTACAATGTAGACAGAGCAGAAAGGCAAGGAAAGCCAGATATGGATGTGTTCCAGCCCTGGAATGCCCAAGAGGATAAAGGTGGCTGGGTGGAAGATAGTTGTGTTATATTGTGACATCCTACCATGGGCTGAAAGACCAGGAGAATCTTCCCCTCCTTGCAAAGAAATAAACAAAGAAAGAATTGTATAAAGAGTTAGCTCAGGAGGTTAACACATGGAGCTACTGAGACAAAATTAATGAGTATGGTAATTTTATGATCATTAGACCTTCCTATTAAACTGACCCCTTTTACCTGTTAATAAATGTACATCATGCACTGAATCATCTCTACCTTTAAATTATCCCTATAAATGCAGAATTGTGATTTTAGTCAAGAGTTGATTTTCAATAATGGGCAAAGATGGAGCATTTTTTTAATCTTACTAAATGCTTACCTTATGAATGGGTGAGTCCCTATTTAATTTCAAATTGAAAAAACAAAGCAAAACAAAACAAAATGCCCTGATCTTAGAAAGTGTACTCATAGTTAGAGTCACAAAAGTAATCTTCATACTTTAAAAAATGCCTTTTAAATGTTTGTCACTTCAATAAGCTTGTGATTCTTCCCCCCAAAGGTTTTCCTTCTTAAATTAGCATAACCTTACTTTATTTGCTGATCTTGATATTGTTGAAAAAACTTTATCTTCCAAGTTAAAGAATTAAAATAAACTTAGTTCAGAATTGAACTACTTAATTCATAGTAGTAAGTTTGTTCCCAATACATATCGGGAAGATTAAGAGTTACTAAGCTTCTTTATAATTTTTTTTCTTAGAATTAGAGAATTAGGAAAACTTTCTTACACTCAGTGGACTCAGATTAAAATCTAAAATCTGTTCAAGTTGGGAATTTACATGTATAAGTCAATATATATTAATCAATTTCTCTAAAAAAAGTAATAAATACTGTTATATGCAGCTCCTTTTATATTAAAATATATTAATATACTCTTAATTTTCAGAATTTCAGAATTTTCAGAATTATCCTTCAAAATCAAAAGCTCATAAATAGAAGGTGTCCCTCCTAAAAACTTATTTTCTTCAAACAAAGGTAAATGTGTGCTGAGTTGTTGTTGAGATATTGGTTTGTTTGTTTTTTTTTTCCACCAGTGGGGAGAAGTTCCCAAAATAAAGAAATTGAAGCAGTGTGTGGTAATCCTCCATAACTGTGCTATTTTTGATTCTTCTCTTAAATTGTTCAGCTCTTCTATGTAAAACAAAACTATTTGACATTTGATTTAGAAAGACCCAATACTGAAGATCTTACTTACCATTTTCTATATATTATGTTGGCTTTCTTTACTGCAGAAAAGATTGTTTACTTACTATATGCATATGCAGCATTGTAATCTCTCTTTCTTTTATAGTTATTATACCTTATAAAATAATATTAATAGAATTTCTCATTGTATATGCTGGAATTTTACAAAAAGCAGCTTGCTGTCATATCTATGCATCTTTGGGACTTTGAAGAAGAGATTTTATTCTTTTTATGGTATAATAAGAAACTTTTTTAAATTATAGATTGTAAATTCTGCAATTATGCATAAAATGTAATGGTTTGTTTTTTTGTTTTTAGCAATGAAGCAGCATGACCTGAGAATATAGTAGAAAAATATACATATATATGTATATATGTCATTAATCAATAGGATATGGGTAGTCTCAATTTTGTCCATGCCAAGCAATAGTACATTTTTTATAAGGTCATATAGTGTCTTATGTAGATGTATTTTATGTATTTAGAGTAAGCATCTAGATAGTAAAGTGGATTGAGTGCATCAGGGAAACCTGAATTCAAATACAGTTTTTAACAAAATGTTTTTTTGACCCTGGTCAAAACATCTGCTTTTTGATTCAGTTTCTTCTCTGAAATGGAGATTTTGCTTCCTCTTGGGGCTATTGTAAAAATCAAATTAAATAATAATTTGTAAAGCATTTAACTTCATGCCTAGAAGATAGTAGATACTTATTAATGACTGTTTCTTTGGATTAGAAAAAGACATTCAATTTAGCTGTGTTTATCTCATAAGTATCCTGAAGAAAAGACCAGTGCTAAGTGGAAAATTCTATTTTGAAATACAGGACCTTGGAGAAGCATAAAGATTTATGTGGCATTCTCAACCTACAATTTAACATTTATAAAAGAAATTTGATAATAGTACCTCAAACATAGAAATTTTTTTTTTGGGGGGGGAGGAGGGAGGAATTTCACATAATGCTACAGATTTTTTTTTATTTTTTTAATTTATTTAATATTTCCTTCAAATGCTTTCAAAACAATTTTTTTCACATTAGTTTTTAAGATTTTTGTGTTCTAAGTTCTTCATTTACAATTAAGAAACCACATGTAAAGCAAAACATTTCCATAACAGTCAAATTGTGAAAGAAAACAGGCATCTCCCATCATAATGAAAATGAAATCCCTCAAATCAAATTAAATTAAAAATAAGGAGAGGGATAGACAAATACAGAATGCTTTGATTTATATACAAATTCAATCAGTTTTTTTTTTTTTCTGAGTATGAATAAGTTTTCATCATAAGTCCTTCAGAGTAGATGTAAATGATTGTACTACTGAGAATAACAGTCATTAACAGCTGGTCATCCCAGAACACTGCAATTACTTTGTATACAGCATATTTCATTTTGTTCGTGGAGGACGTTCCAGATTCATTTGTTTGTTTGTTTGTTTTTTTTCCTGAGAACATCCTGCTCCTTATTTTCCAGAGAACAATAATATTCTATCATAGAAACTTACTTCAATTTTTTTTTTACAATTACTATTGCTAAGTGTACTTCCCCCCTTTTATTCTCACTCTCCTTTCACCCTATCCCTCCTCAAATGTGTTTTGCTACTGACCACTCCCTCCCCCAATATGCCCTTTCTTTTATCACCCTACCCTCTCTTCCCATATCCCAGTCCCCTCTTTTCCTGCAGGATAAGACAGATGTTTATACCCATATTGATTATGTATGTTATTTCTTCTTTGAGCCAATTCTGACCCTCTCACTCACCCTCTACTCTCTCTCTCTTCTCCTTTAATGTAAAAGTTTTTTTTCTCATAACTTTTTTTATGGCAGTTAATTTGTACCATTCCCCTTCTCTCTTTCCCTTGATTCACAAAAGTGTTCATATGTGTACCAAAACATCTGTTCAGTTGCTCAAAAGTATTTTTCACCCTAGACCTTGATTCACAAAAGTGTTCATATGTGTACCAAAACATCTGTTCAGTTGCTCAAATACAAATGATCTCTTAGACATGGATATAGATTTACACAAATATACACAGGCAGGTAGGTGATATTTTGATTAAAATGTGTGAAAACCTGAATTTTATTGAACCTTAGGCACTAGCTAGTTATATGACCTTAACATTTTCACTTCCCATCTCAGTTTATTTATCTATAAAATGGAAATAATAATGGCACCAATCATAGATTGTGATGATCACATGAGTCAAAATATGTATTTTTCAAGTCTTAAGACACTGCAATTATTAATATTGTTAAATCAGTAAAAAAAATAATTAATTAAAAACAAAAAACAAAAAAGCCTCAGTATTGTAGGCTATCAGACATTCAGCTAGCTGGGTAAGGCTCTTGATCTTAGAATTGTGGAAGACCTGAGTTTGAAACTATGATACAGACAAAGAAACTGTAACAGAGTTCAGAATAATCCTATTCATTCCAAGTCAAATGAAAACTATCTGAAAGATGAAATAGAACCCCTTACAGGTATATTATTAAGAAGAAAAGACTCAGTTGTGGTATCTACCTGGAGACTGGAAACTAGAAATTGGAACCTAGAATTTGAAGGCTGAAAAATATGGTTAGAATTTTCCTTCCTTACTAAAGGCTTTGATAGCCTTTCAGAAGCCTGCTTTGTCTCCATTGAACACTATTCCTAATATAAATGCAGATTAATTTTGTCCCTTTCTCTCCCTGTTTTCCATGGGAATACAGATTCCAGGTTAACCAGGAGCTCTGAGTTTTTCAAGAATTTAATTAATGTCTTGGATCATCAGAGAGTTCCATCTGAAAAATTTTGTTTCCCAGAAAGTTGGAGTTTGGCTTTGTCCTAAGATAGAAAGGTATATACCATCTGAAACCTCTTAGATCAATTGCCAGCCAACCCTTCTGAGGATGTTATTGCATTCTTCAAGTGTATCTCAACTCACTGTATAATAAAGTATTTGATTCAGGTTCAGAATTGAAAGGAACCTAAGAGAAAATTTAATATCCTCTATTTACTATACTCACCAGAGAGAATACACAGCCCAAATAAGCCCTGGGAGCCCCTACAACCTAGAATGACTTTATACAGGCATGCTTCTCCAGTCAAAGAAAGGAAGTTTTTATAGCAGGGCCTCCCCAGTGACCCAACTATTAAAATAAAACTATCTGAAAAGCATTTGTTAGTCTCAAAGGCCCCTACACCCTCCTGGGATTACTCACAATTTTTACCCTAAGAGTAAGGAGGACTAGGGAACAGAAAGATAAATAATACAAAACTTAGTATTAAAAGGAATCAGAAAGAGGAACAGAACACCACACATCTATACACACACACATTCACAGCTATTTGAGCATAGCCCCTAGATTTTTGACAAATAGAGTTCTGTCTTTGGAAAAGGGATCATTTACATGCCTCAGACATTTACTAGCTATGTGGCCTTGGACAAATCACTCAAGCCCTCAATTTCAGTTTCCCCTTCTGTAAAATGGTGTAATACTCCCTCATAACATTGTAAAGATCATATGAAATATTTTAAAAATACTTTTAAACCTCAAAGTGAACCTAGGTGGAGCAATGGAAAAAGTACTGGGCCTGGAGTCAGAATGACCTGAATTCAAACATAGGCCTTAGACATAGATCCAATTCAAGTCAGTTAAACTTTGTCTGCTTCATTTTTCTCCTCTATAAAATGAGGATAATAATAAAACTTATCCTCATCTGAGAAGCTCATATGGAGTACTATCTATAAAGTCTTACTATAGTGATTTGAACAAAGACATCTTTGATCCTTACCACCATAAATGTATATATATATATACTATACACATATACATACATATATATGTATGTATGTGTCTTGTGTACATATATACAAACCAAGAATTCCTAATCTTTATTCCTCATACTCCTGAGTGTCCATGGATAGTGTGTGGGAGATCAGTGAACTTAAAGGTGGAAAAAATCTTTATTTTTACTGTCCTCCAAACAAAACTGAATATTTCAATTAATTATGAATGTAGGAAACAAAATTTCATTCTGAGAAGGGGTCCATGGTCTTCCTCATACTATTAAAAGATGCTCCGAAACAGTGACAAAAATTTTAAGAGTCTGTGATCTAGCCCTTCTCTTCCCCACCATTCTACCACTGATGAAGCTGAAACATAAACAAAGTGAAACCTAAAATTACAAAGTGAATATCATGGCCAAGTTCAAAGATAAATTACATCTCTTGACTTTCAGACCAAGCAGAACAGTGTGTATACTGAGTGCATATATAAATTTGCTTATAGATGTTATATGTCTAAAGTATGTTTGAGACTATGTTAGCATGTGCATTTAACTCAGTTCAAGTCAAGATATTTTTATTGAGTGCCCACTAAAAGTAAGGTGATCCTCTGGTTGCTGATTATACAAATATAAAAATAAAAAAGTCTCGTTCCTCAAAGGGCTTCCTTTTTTTTTTTTCTTTCTGATGCTTTTTTTCCTTCCTTCCTTCTTTCTTTCCTTCCTTCCTTTCCTTCTTCCTTTCTCTTTAACTTTATCATTTTATTTTCCCCCAATTACAATGTGAAAACAAATTTTAGCGTTCATTTTCCTCTCTCCACCTTGCCTCTTTGTAAAGGCAAGCAATTTAAAATAAATTAAATATATGTGGTCATGCAAAATATTTCCATAATAGTCATATTATGAAAGAAAATAGACCAAAATTTTTATTTATATATATATATATATATATATATATATATATATTATATATAAATTATAAAATATAATATATAAAATTTATATATATATATACACACACACACATGGCTCAGCTTTGGGGTAGACCAAGTCAGGGGTGGAGTCAGAGCCCTGATAGTGGGAATAGGATTATCAATCCCATTCTGACAAGGTGGGGGGAGGCACTGGACATTCTGATAAATTGGGATTACAGAATAGGGAAAGGCATTGGAGTTGGAGAGAGGCACCTGATATTCTAATTAATTGGGATGGGAGAGCCAACTGATATTCTAAGATATTCTAAGATATAAGACCTTTATCCTATCAAACATTCTGATGATTAAGAGAGAAGGGTGGTGTTATAGCCTGAGGATTGAACAGAGGAATTAGGAACTAAGGCAAAACAATTCAGAGGAACAGAGTCATGACAATTAAGGAAACTGAATCAGGAAAATAAAAGGGAACTGGCACAGCAAGGCAATGGAGCATCAATGATATAAGAGACTTTTGGTAATTTTTATTGAAAAAAAAACAGAACCAAACAGGACTACAAACACAAGACTCAAGAGAACCACAGAAAGGTAAACAGGGAGAAAATATAGATTATTTAAAGGTTAAATTATTTACAAACCTAGATGGGAAAAGGATATCTGTAACTTATGAGAACTATATCTGTCACTGAGGCAGAGAGAGCTATCACATGGACTGAGGGTGTGGTTGTGAGTAGACTGATGTGATGACATCAAAGAAAAAAGATATTAAGAGGTAGAAAAAAGTCTGTACTGGAAAAAGAAGAAAGGAGATGTATAATGGAACAATTAGTTCACACCAAGAGGTTCAAAAATGGGTGAAGGATGAGCACTGTCTTTGATGACCACGTTAGCATCCTGGGTACCTTAGAATCAACCAGAGTTAGGATAAGCAAAAGTGTTTATTCTTAGTCTTCAGCAGTACAAGTGAAGAGAGTGGACATGTGGGATCTCTGCAACCTCACCACCTTATCTCTCTCATAGAAGTGACCCTGGCTAGTCTCACTGCACCTCCTAGACTCTCCCACAATTCTGTGTATTTACCAAATCATAGGGCCAGCACAGGATTGTGGGAAGGGCCATTTTCCAAGCATATTCCTATAGAGTATTGTCCAGTTAGTAATTAGCCTCAAGTGCTCAATTATGTGACTCCAGTGCATTGACTCAAGAGTTTTACATCTCCCTGTTTCTTTTGTTTTAGAACACAGATGGTCACCCCATCCCTGACTTCTCAGAGAGGTGAGAACCCCAAAAAGAAGGTGATCAACACTCTCTGACATCTCAGGAAGGGAGATGAAAAGCACCAAAGGGAAATGGGGATTGCTAGCAGGTTTCTGGGCTGAAGGGTCTTATTAGAAACAGGTATGCACAAACCCATTGGCATGGGAGGTATTACACAAGCACATAGCAATAACGCATAGGCTATTAGTTGTACATGCAAGTAGTGATATAACAAACAATATAAATCAACATGGTGTTGTAAAAGATTTCCAGAAGTCCTAGAAGGAGGGTATGTAAACAACTGTCACACATACACCTTCTTTAGCAGCCAAGAGATAGTCCAAAACCAATCTATTGTCTGTTGCTTCATGTGTCAGAGAATCCAATGATCCCCACAAGTTTTTAAAATCCTGCAACACTCTTTTTATGTGTTAGGAAATCCAATAATTCCTGCAGATTTTGAAGTCCTGCAACAATCTTATCATGTCTCAGAGAATCCAATGATTCCTACAGATTTTGAAGTCCAACAATTTTTGATATCCATGAGTCAAACGCCATAGCTGCCAGGATTTTTCAGTGGTGGGAATAGTCAGCAATGGGACCACCCAGGGTTTCTTGGGTCTTCTCCTTCGTTTCAAGGGTCTGCTCTGTCTCTCTCCAATGGACAAGGTAAATATGACTCATTGGCACCCATCTGATTCCTTCTCCATCTGTAGAAACACAAGCAAACGCTCTCCCCCAAGCAGTTAACCTATCTGGTCCCTTCCATTCACCACTTTCTGGGTCTCTCTACATCACCTGGTGATTATCTAAAGACAGTGGAATTGCTTGCACTGCACACTGCCTTTCTAGTGAGTTATAAAACCTATCTGCTGGAGCCTGTGCATCTTTGTCAAAAATCAAGAAGTTAATAGTATAAAGAGCTAGATTTAGAAGTTCTCCAGGTTTATCTGTGGCTTCCCTTTTCTTTTGTTTTTGGAGGAGTGTCTTAATATCTGTTACTTCTCTCTACTATTGCCTGTCCTTGGGGATTAAAAGATATGCCAGTAGTGTGTAAAATCTTATACTGTGCACAAAAGTGTGCAAACTTGTTTAGAAGTATAAGCAGGTCTATTCTCTGTTTTTATTTCTTGTGGCACACCCATAATCGCAAACGCTTGTATAAGGAATTCAGTGACCACTCAGGCTGTCTCTTTTTCTGCTGGCATTGCAAAAGTGAATCCTGAAAAGGTGTCTACCACAACATGGATAAAAGACAGACGATAAAAAGATTTATAATAGGTCACATCCCTTTGCCAAATTTCATTAGGTCTCAAACTACTAGGGTTCTTCCCTGGAGGGAGTGTAGGAGCATGGAAAGGAAAGCAAGCTGGACAGGCTTTTACCATGCTCCTAGCTTCCTCTCTTGTTATTCCAAATTGTAAACATAAAGCTCAAGTAGCCTGATAATATTTAAAATGAGATTCTTGGGCTTCTTGAAACAAAGGAGTATTGGCCAACATTGTTAGAAGGCTATTTGCCTTTGAGTTACAATCAAAAATAGGACCTGGAAGTCCACTATGAGAGTGGACATGCAAGATATAAATCTTACCTGTATGATTTCTCACTTGCTCTTGAAGTTCCTTAAAGAGCTGATATATATTGGAGGCTAATTTTATTTGGGCTGTGGCAATTCTTTGTACCACACCTACTGAATAGGCTGAATCAGATATTATATTTATATCTCCCGGATAATAAGTAAGAGCTAGAATGATAGCATACAATTCATTCTGCTGAGTGGACTGAAAATGAGTTCTGACTACTCTCTTTATACTTAAGTCACAAGAGAATACAGTGCAAATATTATGTTTGGATGCATCTGTAAAGATAGTTGGCCCTTTAAGAGGAAGTTTAGAAACCTTTTCTTCAAGAACCCATCTCCAATTATGTAATAATCTGGTTATCTTTAATGGAGACCCATGTGTAAAATTTGGAGCCATGGCTAATAAAATCTGCCACTCTGGGATGGTTTCACAGCATACATTAATTTGTACATTAGTATAAAAGATGTATATCTTGTCAGGTGTTATGCCAGATAATTGTACTGCTCGCTTAGTGTCCTTTAATAAAATTCTAGCCACAAGCACTAGGTAAAGAGTAAGGCTTTGTTCTGGTTGTGCTGGGAGGTTCACCCACTCTATCACACTGTCTCCTTGATGAAGGACTGTTGTGGGTGCCTCTTGTGTAGCAAAAACTGATATTTCCAAGGGTTTTTGAGTGACTCTTTCAACCACATGGGATAAAGCCAGTTCAACTTCTCTTAAAGCCTCTTGAGCTTCTTTTATAAGCTGGCATGGTGAGTTTAAAGCACTATCTCCCCTTAAAATGTCATATAATGGTTGCATTTGATAAGTAGTCAAGCCTAACACTGGATGTATCCATTGGGTATCTTCTATCAATTTCTGAAAGTCATTTAAGATGTTTAGCTTCTCTGTTCTTAAGGAAAGTTTTTGTTCTGCATGCACCTTAGGGCATACTTCATATCCTAAATATTGAAAAGGAGGATGTCTTTGAATTTTTTCTGGAGCTATGTGCAATTTGTAGTCCCTTTGTGTTTCCATGGTCTTTTATAGACATGCTTCTATTCTATAGGTCCTATTTTTGATGGTAATTCAAAGGCAAATAGCCTTCTAACAATGTTGGCCAATACTCCTTTGTTTCAAGAAGCCCAAGAATCTCATTTTAAATATCATCAGGCTACTCGAGCTTTATGTTTACAATTTGGAATAACAAGAGAGGAAGCTAGGAGAATGGGAAAAGCCTGTCCAGCTTGCTTTCCTTTCCATGATCCTACACTCCCTCCAGGGAAGAACCCTAGTGGTTTGAGACCTAATGAAATTTGGCAAAGGGATGTGACCTATTATAAATCTTTTGGTCGTCTGTCTTTTATCCATGTTGTGGTAGACACCTTTTCAGGATTCACTTTTGCAATGCCAGCAGAAAAAGAGACAGCCTGAGTGGTCACTGAATTCCTTATACAAGCATTTGCGATTATGGGTGTGCCACAAGAAATAAAAACAGAGAATAGACCTGCTTATACTTCTAAACATTTCTATTTTCTTTTCACCTCTCCAGGGGTATCTCAGTTGTCCCAGCTACATACAACTCTATTCTGCCCAATTGTAATCCCTTTTTCCCATCAAATTGCTTCCTGGCTGATTGGTCATGCCTGGGTACTGAACTTCTAGGCACTCTCTGCCATCATGCCTCAAGTATTTTTTGCCTTGGAGCCTGGGGCTAGGCCCCTCATCCTATTTCCCTGAATCAGTCTACATTCTGATGCCCAATGGAAGCCTCTGTTGCATTTTGGACATGAGTTTTTGGGTCCCACCCTGTTTTCTCACTTTGTCTCTATGCCAACACTGAGCTTTCAGATGCCCTACTTTACCACATTGAAAGTATTGACAAGTCTCTCAAGAAGTCCCTTGCCAAAAGGGACCCTGTCTTCTCATGTTGGTATCTTGGGAAGTCTGCATCATAGCCTGGCTATAAAAGGCATTTGTGCCCACTGTGGCACAGCATCTTATGATCTCCTTTAAAGGAGCATCCTTGCATAGTCCTAGTATAATCATTCTACAAACCTCATTAGCATTTTCTTTAGCAAGTTGCCTTATCACAACGTCTGTTACTGCATTTTCACCATTAGTTCATATGATAGCTGTCTGCAAACATCTCACAAAATTAGCAAAGGGTTCATTTGGGCCTTGTGCAGTTTTTGTGAAGGCCTCACCCTTGTAGTTTTTACCAGGGAGAAAAGCCCGTGCTTTGGTAGCAGCAGCAGCAATTTGCTCATATGCTGCTATGGAGTAATTAATCTATACTGAAATATCTGCATAAGAACCTACACCAGTCAGTTATTCATAGGTGATTGGAGGATTAACTCCACTTTGCCTGTTTCATTGGGCTTGTATCCTACAGAGCTCACTATATTCAGAAAGTCACAACAAGTTTTGTCCAGGTTCTAAGCATGCCCTTGCTATAGATTTCCAATCATTAGGGGTTAAGACTTAATAAACCAAATTTTGTAATAACATCTTAACATAAGCTGATATAGCCCCATAAAGAGAGCAAGTTTTTTCAGGTCTTTGAGGATTTCTATATTAAAAGGAGTGTATCTTCTACTTTCTTGACCTGAGGAGTTAAACTATTGATTCACTGGATACATATTGATTTTCAAATCAGCTAAATTCTGGCCTTCTTCTTTTGCTTTAAGTAGTGCCTTTTGCAATCTAATCACAGGAGGGGGTGATTGCTGGGGGAGAGGTGCTGGTGATATCACTGCCCCTCCCACTACTCCTCCTCCTTCCATTCCAGAAGGTGAAGTTGATGAGGGTATGTCAAGAACCAGTTCCGGTTTAGGCAAGGTTGAAGTTGCCTGGTCAGAATGCCCTTCACCATGTCCTTCACCATGCCCTTCACCACGCCTTTCATCCTCACTTAACTCCTCATGCCCTCCTGTGATATAGCTATTAATCCATTCATTGTGTTCCTCTTTTTCCTCAGACTTCCTCATCTGGGTGTTCTTAAAATTTTTCTTTCTTCTATAACTTGCAGGATTCTTTAAAGCCAATTGTATTATGTTGTATATATAGAATGTTTCTTTGGAAATTGAATGAGGACCTTTATCATTGTAGTATTCACAAAGTTGTTGTCCTACCAACTTCCAATTATCTAGCCCTATTTCTTCTTCCTTTAAGAACCAAGAGGACATGTGTTCTAATGTACCCAAGAGTCTAATGATCTGCAACCAAGTTATAATTAAACCTTGTCCCCTGAGCATCTTAAGCATGCTTTCTATAGCACCACCTCAGGGTGGGAGTGGGGTGGAGCTGGGGCTGAGGGAGAGCCTTTTTCTAAGATCTGCCCCATTTCAGCTAGAAAAGGTTACTAGTTTAAGCCCTTAACAAATTAAGTTCCCTGTTTGTCTATTAAAATATTCACCCTATTTCCTGGTCCCTGTGGGGTCCCTGAGGGGTCCCTGAGGTTCTTCACTGAAATTAGGGTCCTTGGACCCACATTGGGCATCAAATGTGATGACCGCATTAGCACCCTGGATACCTTAAAATCAGCCAGAGTCAGGATAAGCAAGTCTTTATTCTTGGTCTTTAGTGGTACAAGTAAAGAGAGTGGACGTGTAGGATCTCTGCAACCTCACCGCCTTGTCTCTCTTGCAGAAATGACTCTGGCTAGTCTCACTGCATCCCCTAGTCCCTCCCACAATTCTCTGTATACACCAAAAGATTGGACCAGCACAGGATAGTGGGAAGGGCCATTTTCCAAGCATATTCCTATAGAGTATTGTCCAATCAATAATTTGCCTCAAGCACTTGATTGTCTGACCCCAGTGCATTGACTCAAAAGTTTCAGCCCTTTACATTGTCTGAAGCTTGATCTCATCAATTTTGACTCTAAGAGGAAATTACTTAATTATTCAGTTGAGTATATAAATTTTCCTGTAAAGAAATAGAAGGAGAATGAGAAAAAGAAAAGAAGAAACAGGGTAGATATACTAAGGAAAAGATAAGAGGAAGGTAGTGGAGTGGGTTAAAAAAAACACTACTAAGAGAAAGGGGAGGAGTGATAGGAAATAAGGTAGTAGAGAGTAGGTAAAAAAAAAAAAAAAAACATGACTAAGGAGAGAGTAGAAAGAGAGAAAATATATATATATACAAGGGGGAAAATGGAATGGAGAGAAATATAGAACTTATAATCATAGCTGTTAATGTGAATGGGATGAATGTTCCCATAAAACAGAAGCAATTAGCAGAGTGGATTAAAAACACAATACTTAAATAGGTTGTTTACAAGAAACATATTTGACATAGAGAAGCATATACAGAGTAAAAGGCTGGGACAGAATTTATTTTAATTCAGCTGAAGTAAAAAAAAAAAAAAGCAGGAATAGCAATTCTGATCTCAGAAAAAGCAAAAATAGAAATAGATCTTGTTAAAAGAGATAAGGAGAGAAAATACATCTTGATAAAGGATACAGTAAATAATGATTTAATAATGATAATAAATGTGAATGAACCAAGTGGTAGAGCAGGCAGATGCTGAGAGAAGATTTTAAGCTAGTTACAGGAAGAAATAAATAGCAAAACTATTCTAGTGGGGGACCTCAAACTTCTCCTCTCAGTAGACAAATTTAATTACAAAATAAACAAGAAAGAAACTAGGAAGGTTAATAGGCTCCTAGAAAACCAAGATATGATATACCTTTGGAGAAAATAAAAGGGACAGAAAGTAATACACCTTTTTCTCACCCATAAAAGGCACCTGCACAAAAGTTGAACATTTATTAAGGCATAAAAACTTCATGGTCAATGCAAAAAGCAGAAATAGTAAATACTTCCTTTTAGATCACAATGCAATAAAAATATTATTCAATAAAGGGCCAGGGAAAGATAGCCTAAAAACCAATTGGAAATTAAATAATATAATTATAAATAATGAGTGAGTCAAACAACAAATAACAGAAACAATCCATAATTTCATCCAAGAAAATGACATTAATGGGACAACATACCAAAACCTATGGTATGCAGCAAAGTAGTTCTTTGGGGAAATTTTATACCTCTAAATAGCTACATAAATAAAATAGAGAAACACGAGATCAATCAATAAGGCATGCAACTAAAAAAGCTAGAAAAAGAATAAATTAGAAATTGCCAATTAAATAGCAAATTAGAAATTTTGAAACTCAAAGGAGATTAATAAAATAAAGACTAAGAAAGCTATTGAATTAACAAACAAAACTGAGGGCTAGTTTTATGAAAAAAAAAAAAAAAAACTAAGAAAACAGATAAGCCTTTGGTTAATTTGAACAGAAAAAGAAAAGAAAAAAAATCAACAGCATCAAAAATGAAAAGAGGAAATTGTCACCAAGGAAAAAGAAATTAAAGCAATAATTAGAAGCTATTTTGTCCAACTCTATGGCAGCAAGTCTGACAATCTAACTGAAATGAATGAATATTTATAAAAATATAAATTTCCCAAGTTAGCAAAAGAGGAAATAAAATACTTAAAAAGTCCCATTTTAGAAAAAGAAATTGAACAAATAATTAATGGAGTTTCTTCGAGGGCCAGATAGATTCACAAGTAAATTCTACAAAAACTTGAAAGAACAATTAATTCCAATACTATGCAAACTATTTGAAAACATAGGGAAAGAAGGAGTTTTACTAAATTCCTTTTATGATACAGAGGTACTGATACCTAAACCAGGTAGTGCAAAAACACAGAAAGAAAATTATAGACCAATTTAATGCAAAAATCTTAAATAAAATATTAGCAAAGAGATTATAGAAAATCATCCCCAGGAGATGAACAAGTAGGATTTATACCAAGAATTCAGGGATGGTTCAATATTAGGAAAAAGACTAGCATAATTGTCTATATTAAAAATATAAACCAAACTAATAAAAATCATATAATTATTTCCATAAAGGCAGAAAAACCATTTGATAAAACCCAACAACTATTCTTATTAAAAACACTAGATAGTATAGGACTAAATGAAGTTTTCCATAAAATAATCAATAGCATCTATTGAAAATCATCAGCAAGTTTCACATGTAATGGAGATAAATCAGAACCATTCCCAGTAAGGTCAAGGGTAAAACAAGGTTGTCCACTATCACCATTACTATTCAATACTGTTTTAGAAATATTAGCTTTGGCAATAAGAGAAGAAAAATAAACTCAAATCACTAAAGTAGGTAATGAGGAAACCAAATTATCATTCTTTGCAAATGATATAGTATACTATATGTAAATATATACTATATATAAATAGTATACTTAGAGAATCCTAGACAATCAGCAAAATAATGACTAGAAACAATTTACAACTTTAGCAACGTTGCAGTATACAAAATAAATTCACATAAATCATCAGAATTTTTATATGTTACTAACAAAGTCCAGCAGCAAGAGATATTAATAGAAATTCTACTCAAAATAATCTATAGATAACATAAAATATTTGGGAGTCTACCTGCCAAGTTAAAGTCAGGAACTATGAACACAGTTACAAAGTACTATTTACACAAATAAAGCAAGATCTAATCAATTGGGAAAATATCAAGTGCTCATGGGTAGATCGAGCAACAATTAGAATATTGCCTAAATTACTCTACTTATTCAGTGCCATGCCAATCAAACTTCCAAGAAGTTATTTTACAGAGCTAGAAAAAATAATAACAAAGTTCATCTGGAAGAACAAAATATAAAGAATTTCAAGAGAATTAATGAAAAAAATGCAAAAATGAAGGTGACCTAGCTGTATCAGACCTAAAACTACATTATAAAACAGGGGTTATCAAAAATATTTGGTACGGGGCAGCTAGGTGGCGCAGTGGATAGAGCACCAGCCCTGAAGTTAGGAGGAGCTGAGTTCAAATCTGGTATCGGACACTTAACACTTCCTAGCTGTGTGACCCTGGGCAAGTCACTTAACCCCAGCCTCAGGAAAAAAATTAAAAAAAAAAAATATTTGGTACTGACTAAGAAATAGAGTAATTGATCAGTGGAATAGGTTAGGTTGACAAGACGTAATAGTCAATGACTATAGTAATCTAGTGTTTGATAAACCCAAAGACCCCAGCTTCTGGGATAAGAACTCACTATTTAACAAAAACTGCTGGTAAAATTGGAAACTAGTATGGTAGAAACTAGGCATTGACCCAAAACTATCCCAAAATAAGATCGAAATGAGTTCTTGATTTAGACATAAAGAGTGATATAAGCAAATAGAAGAACAAAGGATAGTCTATCTCTCAGATCTATGGAGAAGGAAGGAATTTGTGACCAAAGAAGAACTGGTATACATTATGGAATGCAAAAGGGATAATTTTGATTATATTAACTTTAAAAGTTTTTGTACAAACAACACCAATGCAGACAAGATGGGAAGGGAAGCAATAAACTAAGAAAAATTGGTTTACATTCAAAGGTTCTGATAAAGGCCTCTTTTCTAAAATATGTAGAGAAGTGACTCAAATTTATAACAATTCAAGCCATTCTCCAATTGATATGAACTAAGGATATTGTTATGAACAAAGGTCAAAGGACATGAAAAAACAATTTTCAGATGAAAAAATGAACTTGTTTGTAGTCATGTGAAAAGATGCTCTAAATCATTATTGATCAGAAAAATGCAAATTAAGACAAATTTGAAGTACCATTTCCTAAGTTTTGAATTGGCTAAGATTACAGGAAAAAATAATGCCAAATGTTGAAGGGAATGTGGGAAAACTGGAACACTAATACCTTGTTGGTGGAGTTGTGAACTGATTCAACCATTCTGGAGTACAATTTGGAACTATGCCCAAAGTGCTATCAAACTTTGCATACTATTTGATCCAGCAGTGTCTCTACTGGGCCTGTATCACAAAGAGTTCATAAAGGAGACAAAGAGACCCACATATGTAAAAATGTTTGTGTCAGTCCTTTTTGTAGTGGCAAGATACTGGAAACTGAATGAAAGCCCATCAGATTTACAATGGATTAATAAATTATGGTATATGAATGTTATGGAATATTATTGCTCTATAAGAAATTATCAGCAGAATGATTTCAGAGAAGCCTGGAGAGAATTCATTTAATAAAATGAGTTTTCACAATAAGTATTACTTGAGGTGGGAAAAAATCACACTTTTCTTTGTCATCCTGAATGATTTCACAATCTAAACACAAATAGATTTCAATACACTCTCTGAAAAAATATATTTCTATCATCATCACCATCATCATCATCATCATTGCTATAACTAGCATATCTAATGTGTCTGAATCTCATCTTAGACATTTACTAGTTTTGGATTAAGAAAAAAAACAATTAGCCTCTCTGAGGTTGAGTTACCTTATTATAAAATTCAATTAGTTCTTTCACTATCTACCTCACAAGTTTGTTCTGGGGAAAGTATTTTAAAATTTTTTAAAATGATATTTCTGATAAATTATTTTGTATAAATAAAATAAAATAAATAAAATCTGGGAGGGAAGACCCTTAGGATTTCTGGCCAAAGCAGAACAACAACCACAATTTTGTAAAAGCCTGTTTAGGAGAAATAAACTTACTTTATATCTCCTAATGGGAAGAGATTTACTCCATTAAATGGAGTAAAGCTTCTAAATTACCTCAATTGGAACTGTCATAAGCAATATCAAACTGAGGAAATTAAATAATTTCTATTGTATTCAGGAGAGTAATACTATGATTTCAGTATTTCATTTTGTTTTGCTTAAAATAAATGAATTCATAGAAGCATATATTTTTGTCTTAGGTATGCTTTGTAGGTCCATCATCTTGTTAGTGAAGCTTTTTTATCCATCCTGGAACCTATTACTTGTTTATAAATAAGCTCAATCTAAATTATATATAAATTATATAAATTATATTGTCAAAGAAATATAAGAGTGAAAAAGAAGATACTGGGGTCATTGGTGAGAACAATGATAGCTCAAGGAGAGCCATCATCCTTTCCTAGCTTCCTTGCAAAATCAAGAGAGGAAAAAAAAAGCATTGTACCCTTCTTTCCCTCCATCAGTCTTTAGATTCCTTCATTATTCAGATCCTTTTTTATACTATCAATTTCCCTCCTAAAATGTGTTGTCCAAAATTGAACATAGGATTTCAGATTTGTATCTTAATCATACTATCAACCTGAGAAATTGTTAGGTATCACAATCACTTTTTAAACAAAAAAATTGAGAGACAGACACAGACCCAGAAAAAAGAGACAGAGACAGAAAGACAGAGACACACAGAGACAGAGAGATACACAAAGAGAAGAGAGGGCCAACAAACAGAGACAGAGACAAAGAGAGAGATATATAGAGACTGAGAAACAGAAAGAAATAGAGAGACACAGGGACAAACAGATCAGAGAAAAACTGCGACAGAGAAATAGAGATAGAGTGAAAGAGAGACAGAGAGAAACAAGGACAGATAGCAAACAGAGATACAGAAAGAGCAATAGAGAGATACAGACAGACTGATAAAAACAAAGAGACTAAGACAGTTCTATCAATGTTATATCTGTTTAGCAGGTGCTAGGTCTCTGTGAAAGTGAGAATACATATGTATAATGGAGGATTATAAGATCATAGATGATAAATTTTGAACTTTGAGGACCTCAGAGACTTTCTAACCAAAGCATATCATTTTACAAAAGTGGAAACTCCATTTCAGTGAGCTTAAAATGTTTGTCCACAGTACCAGTGGTAATAAGAGCCAGTAGCAGAATTTAAACATATGTCCAAGTCCAGCATTTAAGGGGTGGAATTACAAATTGTATCCCAGTGTTATAATAGCAAGATTCTATAAATGAAAGACAGTTTTCTCAGTCTCATTCAGTGTGACAAGAGAAAAGACAGCCAAAGAGAATAAGAAGAAAGGGGAAGGCAGTAAACACTTTATTAAGCAATTCTATGGGACAGACTTTGTAAAAGTTTGAAGTACTTTACATTCTTTTATTATCTCCTCACAAGAACCCTGGGAGTTCACTTTATAGGTGAGGAAATTGAAGCAGACAAATATTAAGTGACCAAGGTTACACAGTTAGCAATTGTCTCCCACAATTTAAAATTCAGATCTTCCTGACTCTAGTACCTATGTTCTATTCAGTCTACCACTTCTGGTATCAAAGGACCTGGGTTTGAATGCTATCTTCGATGCTTGATACCTATGTGAATTCAGACAACTTAACATCTGTAAACCTCAGTTACCTCACCTTTAAAATGAGAGAACAAAGCCTCTTTTTCATTTCAAGATATTTGATGCTCTGAATCTATGATTCTTCTACAACCTCCCAGACTTTATTTAACTCTGTGTCTAGTAGTCCAGAATCTCAAGCCCTTCCATAAAGAATGTTTTGTCTGTCCCCCAACCCCATCCCTGAACCTGTTACCTTGTTGTTTTAAAAAAAAAAAGAGGCCGGACACACATGTGTTAATGGGCAGGGGTGGTAGTGATATTAACCTTCATTAATGATAGAAGTCAGATTCTTCGATACTTTAAAAGACACCCCCTTGAAATATTTCTGTTTTATCAAAGTCTTTCTCTTTCTTGTTTTATTCCTTCTTTCCTTGCTTCCTTCTCTCCTTCCCTCCCTCTCTCCTTTCTTTCCTTCCTTCCTTTTCTTTGTTTCCTTCCTTCCTTCCTCCATTCCTCCCTCCCTGCCAACTTTCTTTCCTTTTCTTCCTTCCTTCCTTCCTTCCTTCCTTCCTTCCTTCCTTCCTTCCTTCCTTCCTTCCTTCCTTCCTTCCTTCCTTCCTTTCTTCCTTCCTTCCTTCCTTCCTTCCTTCCTTTCTTTCTTCTTTCTTTCTTTCTTTCTTTCTTTCTTTCTTTCTTTCTTTCTTTCTTTCTTTCTTTCTTTCTTTCTTCTTTCTTTCTTCCTCTGTTTTTTCTCTTTCTTTCTTTTTTCTTTCTTCCACAAAGGCACACTGCCCATGCTTCCTATATGATTCCAAAGCATTTTGAGTTACCACATAATGTATCCATAATCTTTACCCCCTGATGGACCTCTGAGTGCCATTCAAGCAAGAAAACCAACTTTCTGCTCAAATTTTAGGTGGGGAAAGGGTGACTAAATGAATGTTTTTAGAGTTGAAGTCATGCTCCAGATATAGGCTGAGATTCCTTTCTCCCTCAAGGCTGATATTGAAAATAGTTTAGGTAATGGGTCTGATCCTGGCTCTAAAGTAGAGCAGAGTTCCTTAAGAGGTAGATAATTGCTTCTTTATAGCTGATTGGATAGAAGATGGAGATGTTCAATGCACAAAGTGTTGTTCCCTGACTCCAGGGGAATGGATGGATATACATATGCATTGAGAAGCAGTTGAAACATTTTATTATCTCAGTCCCTGCTACCTGTAATGTATATTTTGTCATGATTTGTTTTGTTTTGTTTTGTTTTTTTTCTTTTAGATCACAACTATACAGTTGCCCCCTTCCCCTGCTTCTGCCTCAGCAATAGTCACTACCTACAAGGTTGGAAATCTGTAGAGATGTAGAGGCAGGCTTTTAAAGATGAAAACCGAAAAAGCATCTGAGAGAGGCTTCTGAATCAAAACAGACTGACGAACCTGTAGATCATATGGATGAATAATCCCTGCTTGCCATGGTAACAACTCCATGTAAAAGTGCTCACAGGATAAGCTAGAGGACATTTACAGGGGAGACACAATAGTAAAGTAACTTGAATGTTCCTGAGAAGGCATAAGACTTAAAAAAAAATAATAATAAAATCAAGAACTAATTATTAAGCATTAAGTCCCCAACCAATGTTCTCATATACACCAATTTGGGGGAAGGATTCATTCTATTTAGACAGGTAGCAAGAATGAGAATTGGTTGGTAGATAGAGAAAGAGAAAGGACCAGGAAAAGAGTGGACTTGTGCATAAAATCTGCTGAATTAACACAGGCCAATCCATCGGGGAGAAATCTGTGGTGAAGTGATTCTGTGATCTGAGTTCCTCCTTTAGGAAGAAAATGGGCTGGAAGGGAGTTGGAGTATGGAGTAATCCTTTATTATTTTCTGAAAATTCTTTTTTCTAGCAGTGGAGGACAAGGCTCACAAATATCTTCACATCTTTCAGTCATGGAATTTTGTCAAATTGTAAGGAGTTTAAATCAGATATATCAATCAAGATAGTTTTAGTCTTCTTGAGACTGGTTCCCATCTATGTGCCAGGCTGAAGGGGAGTATCAGAGAAGTTTATGGTTCTTCTGCCTTTTTTTCTCTACAATAAGTAGTTTTAAAACCAATGAGCTTTCAACATGTGCAAGTTGCCTATTCAGTGTGTGTGTGAATCAACTAACACTCTGGAGGAGATAAGTAAAAGTTAGATGGATCTCTTATATCCTAATTACAGTTCAGTTGGGGAAAGAATAATAATTACTTTGTAATATGAATTAATGAAAAATGTGTTTTATTAAGCATGCTAGATGTAATTAAGGATGTTAAGTATTATTAAATAGTAGGTTTCAAACACTGTGCTGAAAAGAAAATAGACTCTGTTTTCAAGAAGTTCACCCTCTAACAATGTATATAAGAAAATTTTGAGTAAAGTGAATGGTTCAGAGGTTATAAGGGAGTATAAGTGTCTCCCCTTCACAGGAGTAGACTGCTACCATGGGTAAGTAAATAGTGGGCCACAGATCAGAATGCAGACTGGACACTGGGTTCCCTCTGGCAAGGTTGGTAATGGAGATTTACTCTCCAGGAGAGGAAGTTTGGGGATGGGCTCTCTAATAGCAGGAGAGGAATACTGGGTTTCTTTAGAGGTCATTTAGTATCTCAGGTCTGAGGTCAATAGCTTCCAGGAAGGAGAAAGGAGCAGTCTAGACTCTCCTATTCAATAGTCCTTTTTAGTTCAAAAGTCCTTTCCCTCAGAATAGTTCTTCACTTTGTTTAAGAATGATCATTACAATTAAATCATTCTTTCCAGCTTTCTTTTGACACCTTAGTTCTTAAGGTAATTGAGAGGGTATAAGCAATGGTATGATTATAATTTTGGTACTAAGATTAGCTTCATTATATGCCCTTACTGTACACAGTATACTTCTTATAGGAGGAAAGTTAGGGTGACACTATAACATGAATGAATGAATGAATAAAAGATTGAAGAATTAAAAATTGTTGGTTAATGTCAGAGTAAGGGGTGACAGGGAAGTAATACCAAGAGTAGGTTAGACATAAGAGATTAGTATGAGCAGTTATGAAAAAGATTTTGTAAAATTGACAAGCCTTTAAAGTATTATCTGATTTTTAAAGGATCGATTGGAATAAAAGTTATATTGAGAGGGGAAAAATGCTCTGAGCTAGTCTGAGTAAAGGCATTGTTGAGAATGTGTGCAGCAATAAGAAACTGTGGAGAGATTAGGCTTGAAAGAAAAGAAAATTGTGTGTGGAACTGTGTAGAATTGTAGAATAAAAGAAATTGGAAAAGACCTCAGAAATCACTTGAGAAAATCACCCAATTTTTATTGTTTGGGGGGGTTTTTTGGAGACAATTTGCTTTAAGTGACTTGCTCAGGGTCATATGGCTAGTATGTCACATTTGAACTCAGGCTTTGTTGACTTCAGGGTCAGTGCTGTATCAGTCACCTAGCTCCCTGAAAGCATACAATTTTACAGAAGAATAAAGTAAGCCTCAGAGATAAAAATTATTTTGTCCAGATCACACAAATTAAATTACTAACAACCACATGTTCAGCCAACACATCAAGTAGTCATTTCTTTGCACTATATTGTTCTTATAATTTCAGAATTTTTCTTCACTAATGTGCTAAGCAAAACTTCTCATCAGAAATCAACAACAAGAAGTTTTCAACCACCTCCAGTCAATGTATTAAACACTAGGGATACAGAGAAAAGTAAAAAAAAAAAAAAAAAAAAAAAAAAAAAAAAATAGTCTTGCTTACAAAGAATTCATAGTCTAATGGAGTACACAACTTGCAAACAAGCATTTTCCATCAAGATAGGCAAAGGATAAATTGGAGATTGTTAACAGAAAAAAAGTTATAAAGGTTAGTGAGAACCAGGGAAGGCTGCTTTGCAGAAACTAAGATTTTAGCTGACAGTCTTATAATTTGAAGGAAGTGAGGAAATATATTCTGTCTAGCCTAGGAAGGAATAAGATTCTAGAAAAGGGGAAGTTGTGATAAAGAACAAAACGTGTTTTTTATTATATAGAATGTCCCACTACTAAAGATGAACTTCCAGCCAGCAATTAGATGAATGTTCTGGGTAGGGACAGGCAGACTGGAATTTTTAATTCATATATGCTCCATAAGCAATAATGCTACACAGGTAGATTTGGGGGTTTCTCTTTATGTATTTGCTCAAAGTTCTAAACTGATAAATGTCTGTCCATATCCATTTGTAGATAACCATGTGGTTTCCTGATCTTTAGAATCCACTAATATAGAATCTAAGTCTAAGGTCACTTGCTTTGGGAACCTAAGCCAAAGAAGTTGTAAAGAAAGGGTAGGTATCATTTTGTGCTGGTATATTCATTCTTTTGCTATTCATTTATTATTTCTTTGAAGAGTTCTAGAATTTGGATAGGTTTTAAAATCAGTCTTTTTGGCTAGACTTGAAGGTCTCCACTATCTTCCTCTTTTGAAAATGTGAACATTTCCTCCTCTCTGGGGCTGCAGAACCTTCCACTTTTGCCATTAGCTTTTAAAAATCATAGTCAATATCTTGGTAAATTGTGTGCACCCATTTTTGCTTTGTTTTGGTTTTTGCTTGGTTTGTTGTTCATGGACTCAGGGATGTGGTTTCAAATCAGGTTGATTGCACTCATTAGGAAAGGGTGGAGAGGTTGTCTCTTATGATTCTCACCTAGCCCAACTTAAGAACACCCTATCAGTTCTACTTATTGTGCAAGTTTTAGTCCAAGAAAGAAGTCTGAAGTTAAAGTAAACTGCCCTGGAAGAAAATGACTTCTCAATTGCTGAAGGTCTTCCAGCTAGTGTTAGATATGTTCTATATATACTTATTAGATATGTTCTATATATACTTTTCATTTAGAAATGCATTGGATTAAATATCTTTGGAAGTTTTTTCCAGTTGTGAACTGGTGTTATTCTCTGAAAAATTAACAGCATCTTAAACAAAAGTTATTGTCCCAAATTGAAGCAAATCAGTTTTCTGAAGGTAGAGGTGACCACACCTCCAATACCATACAAAAATAAAAAAAGAGATTATGCAACTATATAAAGGGAAGATCAATAATCTGAATTACATTTATTTATGACTTCAGTATGAGTGTTCTGGAACCAGGTCCTATAGGTCCTTGAGAGTTGATTGGTGAGTTATTTGTGTAAAGATTTAGAATTTAGAATTTAGCAAACACTAAATCAAAGCCTAATTTCTTGTTTTGTTAATTGTTTAGATTTATCAAAGTAAAGAAGAAAAAGCTGATCATGCAGATTCAACTTTAAAATGTCTCATATATATTTTATCATAATTTTTCTTTTTTGGAGAACCAGTTGTAAAACATTTACTAGCACATTCATAATTTCAAGACAGAAAAGGGAGGCTAGCTTACAGAAGACAGTCTTATAATTTCATTAATATTGGTGATAAATTGTTGGGGGTGGGTGGGTGAGAAGAGTGCATTTTTGTGTGTCTAATCACACTAGCAATTTCTTTGCTGTAGATAATTCCCACTAAGAAAATTATTTTTTATCAAATATATATCCACAACTGACCTGCAGCCTATAGTTGCAGAAAGTTGTTGTTGGGGGGGGGGTGCTCAATGAGATATTAAGTTACTTACCCAGGTTCAAAAAGCCAGAATGTAATAGAGGTAGGGTTTGAACAAAGATGATTTTATCATGACCAGTTATACTTTGGTGGGTAGAGAGAAAATACAATAGGATCATTGTCATCAATTTTAAAAGTGAAAAGAAAAAAATTAGAACTAGATCATATACACTAAGGAAATTTTGCATTCACAGAAATATTTGGTTTCCTTCTTTACAGGACTCCTGATTTTCAGGGAGTCAGAGAGTAAATCCCTGAGAGTAGAAATCTCAGGAATATTAATTTAATCACCAGGATTTGAATTGAAAAGTAGTTGGATATAAAATGATTCACTTCCCTCATTTTAATGATAAAGAAAGTGGAGTCCAGAAAGATGAAGTGCTTTACTCAAAAGTACAAAAATTAGGATGC